>NW_024582083.1:5099450-5249609 GCF_017639235.1 Corvus kubaryi
CTATAGAGAGGGAATTTTTACAAATTCTCTTTTATTGCATTACAGCTCCTCTGATGGTTTGTGTATCACTTTCCCCAAACTATGTTTTGTGTTACTATGAACACAGCATATAAAGAAATAATGAGATCTGAAAGTTCAGGTAGCTTTAAGAACGAGGCTGCAAAATCTCAGTTAACTGTCTCTAAGTAACTTTGGAACTGAGCACTTACCTAGGAATCCCAAACAGTGCTTTTCAAACCATGAAAGGTGAGAGAAAATGCTGAAGTATGAGGCTGGAATGGTTTTGGCAGGGCTAGAGTTAATTTTCTGCATGGTGGCTGGTATGTGACTGTGTTTTGGATTCATGTTAAACACAGAGTTGATAACATTGAGATGTTTTTGTTTCTGCCGAGCAGGGCTTACACAGAGCCAAGGACCTTTCTGCTTCTCATACCTTCATGCTGGTGAGGAGACTGGAGGTGCATGGGAGGTTGGGAGGAGACACAGCTGGAACAGGTGACTCAAACTGACCAAAGGGATATTCCAGACCATATGGCATCATGTTCAGTGTATAAAGCCAGGAGAAGAAGGAGGAAGGGGGGACGTTTGGAGTGATGGTGTTTGTCCTCCCAAGTCACCACTGCACATGATGGGGCCCTGCTCTCCTGGAGATGGCTGAATATCTGCCTGCCCATGGGAAGCAGTGAATTCATTCCTTGTTTTGATTTGCTTGTGTGTGTGGCTTTTTGTTTTCCTATTCAATTGCCTTTATCTCAGCCCATGAGTTCTCCAGCTTTTAGTCTTCCTGTTCTCTGCCCAAACCCACAGGTGAGGGAGTGAGCAAGTTGGTATGTGGCTGCTGGCTGTGGTTAAACTATAACATAGACTTTTAATTAAATCAGTGTAAAGTCAGCTTATAATAGCATTAATCAATGGCTTAGTGCAGTTAACAATAATAAAATTAAATGGTCACAGCACACAACTTACTGCAGATAAAGAAATAGGCTTAGTGAAGGCTTTAGTGTTTTCTCCTCTCACTGACAGTAAGCTATGTAAATCTTCAGCTAAAGAACTCATTAAACATGCCCCTGACTTTATTAGAAAATGCAAACTTACCTCTTGAGCTGCTGTATTTAACATATGAATACCATTAATTGGTAGTGATGTCAGGAATAATTCCTTTAAGCAGAAGACCAATGTACATGTTACCCTCCCTCTGATCCTTGTGAAAAAGCTCTTGCTCCTGTACAGGTTTCAGAGAGCACTGCTGTTTGCCAGTGAGAAGGGCTGGCGTCATGTGAAAGCATGGCTGGAAGGCTCCTAGCATATTAACCTGTGTTCTATTAAAGGATATGATGCTTGGCATTAACACTGTGAACAAAACTGTTCATTCCTTTAAATCCACTGACGCCTTGGAAACAATGTTCGGGTTAACCAATTTTTTCAGGCAAAGGCATAGAAAAATCCTCTATGGAAACAGAACCAAACTGCAGGTAACTACAGATTTTTCAGTAGGTACAGATTTTTGGAGACTTGGAAAATAACAATATTGATATTGCTTATTTTTTAATTCATATCAGATTGGGTAAGAATTGCGAAGACTGATGTTTCATGAGGGAAAAGGAAGAGAGTACTGCTCTACGTAATGAACACAACACCTTGTGGCTCAAGAGATTTACTGCTCTCTCAAGAAAATCATGAGTCCACTTTTGCTGAGATCTTGTCTACAGTCAAAAATATTTGGGTTTTTCTCCAAAAAAAGGAAAAAAAATCCTCAGATAATAAGTGTTCTCTAATCTCTTTACATATTAAAACTCTACTTTTCATATACCCTTTTACAGGATCACTTCAAAAGACTGACTGTAAGAGGTGAACAAGCAAAAATATTTCTTCCCATTTTGTAAAACTGCTTGCTTTAGTAAAAAAGACACAGTTTGACTGTGATTCACAGCAAATAGTACACACAGGATGCTTACAATTTTGCAAGTGTTGTTGGCAGAGGGTAAAAGGAAACTTCACCACCACCACCACCTATTTGCAGAAAAAGAAGACATACTGACTAGGACGTGCTTCTGGACAAGATATATAAACTTGAATAAAGGTTTTATTACAGCTTTTTCTTACTTTTATTCAGTTAATTTAGAAATTATATTAATGCCTATAGCAGTGGCTGAAGTTTAAAGCTGGATTATATTCCAGCACTTATGAAACTTCTGTCCAGTTTCATAGATTTTATAAAGTTCTAACTTCAGTTTTGCTTTCCCTCTCTTGTCCATAAGTGATCAGAGACCAAAGCTGTAGCAGAGCTTATTTGGGACATTAAAAAAAAAATGTTTTTTTTCAAAGAAAAATAAGAAATGAGAACCAATTAGATTAAAAATAAGACATACAAAATACCAGTTGAAGAATAAACTGAATCAGGAACTTGTTTATGCTCAACCCAAATTAAATTTTGAGCTTTTTGTGGGGGGAAAAAAACCCCAAGAGTACTACAACTGAGCCGTTACTTGGATGTGTTTGTTGAATCACAACTGAAAAAAAAAAAAAAGGTAAACGTAGAGTGGTACCCCTCTCTACCCATCTACTGAAGAGTTTATGCCACTAGAACTCCAGGACAACCCAATACTACAACTTCTTAGCACATCTTCAACCCCATTTTCCAGATCAAGAAAGATGGAAAGAAGCTGTGGCAGTATGAGGGGAATGAGAGCATGTAGGGACTTAAAAGGAGGTAAACCCATGTCCTGAAGGAAGATCTGTCCATTGCTGTTGAATCTTTTCTAGGCTTTAAAACATTTTTGCATTTTTGAACACTGGCCAACTAATGAATTGTTCTTACATTAATCAAAGATACAACTTCAGCCATAACTGGAGCAGAAGTGGAAGCAAAGGAAAAATCTGCTGGTTTGTCCCACTTAACATGACATGAGAAAGGGAAATAGAGAAGTAAAGTCACTGGTCCCTTTTCCTAACATAAGACAGAATTACAGAGTAACAGGATGTTTCTGATGCAATCTTTCCCTCTTCAAGATAGTTGCAAGTGATTTGTCAGAGGACACAGGCAATTTCCAGCATAGGCATACATAAAATAATTTATTGTTTCTAATATGCTTATGCCCACATGAAATACATGATTACAACGGCAAGAGCTTGAATTGATGAGGAAAAGAGAGTTTGAATGCACAAAGATCGCAGAAAGATGGGTGCAGGAAAAAAAAATATTCTGAATGTACAGCTATGATTTTTATCAAAAATATTGGATGCTTTTCCAGTTTTCCTTCAGAAAAAAAATTCCAATTAATTGACCTGATTCTTTAAACATGTTGATTTTGGCAGGATTTTGTATTTCAGTGAAAACTAGTCCTCTGAAAACTCTTGAAACCAGCTGTGTTTGCAGGCTTAATGACTGACATGCCCTAAAGCACAAGAACTTCTATATAGTATGTTGGAAGAGCAATAGTATTCCAAAAGCTTTTGATGGTGCAGAGGGACCTGGATGGGTCACTCATTGCTTATTTTGTCAAGAGACTGAGAAAAAAAAGAAAAGCCTTTTTCATTATGTTATGTACAGAAGATTTTCTTTCTATGTCCATCCTAAGCCAGAGTCCTTATATAGGCTGGAGATCACCTCTTCATTGACTTAGAAGGCAAGTTTCCCACTGGCTATAGCTCATTAAAAAATTTGTCTTTATACAATATTATCCCTAATTAAACTGTACTTAATTATAACTGCAGTATTTTATTACAAATCTGCTATGCATCCTTTAATTTTATTATGTCCTGCGGCCCAGCAATTCAGTAGTAGACTGGAAACATTTCATTCATTTTTTTTCCGTTTTTTAAATTTTGTGTTATGAAGTTTCAGGTTGATTTCTCTGTGAACTCTGCACACAATTATCTAAGACCACATCTAAAAAATAATCTACTTTTTTTTTTTTTTTTTTAGAATTAGTACAGTGTGATTGAAGCAAAAAGCTATCACTGCAATCTCTCATGAAGACTTCATTTTCTTTGTCATTTCTTCCTTATTGTGATTCAAAATGTGTCTGTTAGAACAGAAATTTGTTATTCTTGTTTGCTGACAGAATTCACAGAATGGTTTGGTTAAAAAGGTGCAACAAGAGCACTGGTCATTCTGATTATGCATTCAGTTAGAATGAAAGATATCTTAAAAATGTACAGTATTGCATGGTCCAAAAGAAATACTGTGCAGTGTCAACATTCATAGAATTACAAATGATAATGCCCTTGAAAAAGGTTCAACATGAGGAATGACAATAGTTTGAGGGATTTTTTGTTTTGTTGGTTTTTTTTCCTGTGTGTGTGGTTAAAAATAAGAAAGAATGGAAAAAATATTAAAATAAAAAATTATTAATGAAAACAGGACTAAGCTTTGCTCAACAGGCTTCCATTTAACTAAAATTATGAGTTCAAAGAGAGCTAGTAGGTAAATATCTTATTTCTTCTTGCTAAGTAATAAAAAAAAAATTATGAGTGTAAAATTCCAGGTAAATAAATGTCATAAATTTCCCCATAATTATTTAGACTCTTAGGAACCCTTACAGAAAGACTAAAGGGTACATGGGTATGGATGTGAAATGATTCTTTGGACACATTTAACTCTTCCAGGCCATCAGGGTGGTATCAGATATTGTCTCAGCTTTACAAGTCAGACAGTATTCAAATGATAGTTATGTGACACCCTTCATGAAAGGAAATGTCACATTAAAAATTGAAAATATTTAGAAAAAGTTAGACAAATGCAGCTGTAAAGTGTGAGCGGCTGAAATCAGAACAGAGGGAAAAAAAAGTGAATTAGCATACAGAAATGCTTTTGAATGCCATGACAACACAAAGACAGGCAGGCTCAGGCTATTTCATATCATTCCATTTGACATATTCTTGCCCCCTGCCTCTCAACTTTCAATCCAGGAGAACAAATGCTTTGCGTGATATTTTAATGAATTCTTTGCACATTTACTGTCACTAAAGCCTATTTTCTCAGTATTAATTATAACAGTCCTCCTGTTAGTAAAAAAATACATGCTATCCTAATGTTGTCCAAGTCTTGATTTTTTCCCTCTGGAAAAAAACAGTATTATTGTGCAGCAGCATGGTTAGGATGCTCCAGTTCAGATTCTGTCAATATTTTTATTAACTCGTAATTTCAGAGGTTTCAAAGCTTACAAACTATATTCTATGCACAACTGGACAGGCCCTGACAGTGCCTAAGACCTAAGCCTGGGGCCAAAGTCGATACACCACTCTCAGAAGGGGGAGTGAGCTAGGTAATTCTTATATATACAAAGATTTTCTGTTAAATAATATAGAAGGATCTGTAAAAAAATGATATAATCTACCATGGAATCATAACCATGTGGTGTCTTTGAAGGTACAACTGTATTATTGCTTATACTTTATGTTTTTTATAAATCAATGACTGACAGATAAACATTGATTGTTCTGAGGTAATCTGATTGTTTTCCCTGATCCAGTGCTATATGCTGCACGTAGGCATATCACTTTCATTTATTCTGAAAAAAGCACAGGTGTCTGTCATTTTAGTTGCAGTAATCTATATTTTTTCTGAGCTTCCTCAGAGTCTTTGTAAAGCAGAAGCAATTCTCTGCAACATTATAAATCATGAAATACAGGAAGTGTTACGACATTACATCAGTAAAATACACAGCTCCAGCTCTTCTTTCCTTAAACACTCAGTGGTTTAAAGAAAAGAAAACACTGTCTGGATTACAGCCATGAGGCTAAATTAGTAAATCTGTTGCTAATAAATAGCCCAGCTGAAAGCATATTAATGAGTGACGAATCTTAAAAGTCAAGATAAGCTAAAAAATCTCAGTCATTTTTAATTATAAATTATACAAGCCCAAAAACAACAAAACAAAAAGAAACCAAACAAAAAGCCCACAAAAAAACCAACAAAAACCCAAACCCAAACAAAAAACTAAACAAACAAATAAAAAAAAAACAAAAGCAAGGAAACAAACAAACAAAAACAACAAACAAAAAGCACTTTATCAGATTTTGAGTATTTATTATTTTTAAAAAGTGAATCTTCAACATGGGAGCACCTTCCTGCTCTGTTACCTATAGTGGACCAACACTGGTTGTGTAGGAGCAAAGAAGGCTCCAAAGCCAGGAAATGCCATTTCTAGCAGAAGCACATACCCTGTCAATCAGAGGGGCACTCACAGTACTTGGTATGCTTAGTGCTGGCTTTCTCCAAACTACTGATGTCAGCTCTGCACAGTTTGAAGTCAGCCTCTTACATCACTCTTACCTATGTGTCACATTATGTTAAGAAGACACAGATAAAGACACCAGCTACACAGGAAGAATTGTAGACAGAAGTTTCACTGGTGTTTTGGAGGTACAAGCAGGGTGTTCTTCCAAAAAGCTTGGCCTTGCTCTTGAAGACAAACTCAAATGATTCTTTTGGAAAATATTATCAGCACCCTGAAGTCTATTGAAAGACCAACATACACAAATTTTTTGTTGCATTTGTGAATATTTTCAAATTAAATATTAATATATTTATTTACATTTAAGCAGGACGTTAGCAACAACTTTTGATTTACCATTTTAAAATGTTTCCAAGTATTAGTGTGTTTAATTTGCAATTCAAGTTAATGCGTATTTTAACTGCAGTGAAGATTTACAGCCTTAGTTAATGACAGGTTGTAAAGATATTTTCATCAGGTAGATCTTATTGATATCTTTGTAGTAAAGAGTGATAACCCATTTAGCATTTCTAAAAGTGTTAACATACGCTGAGAACACTGGTACTGCTATTTTGGATGGGCAGTCCTCCATGACACCGGGAAAGGTAGAATTACCATGGTCTTCCAGAGGGGATTAGGAAAGTTAGTTCAACTCTTGTACAGAAGCATTTGAGAATTTGGCCTTTAGAAATTAAACTAAAGCAGTTCACCCTGCAAGCATATAGTGACTGTGAAACAGAAATCTGTATTTAGAAAATATATTACTAAAAGAGCTAACCACTAAGAAGCCCTTGTCAGTAATCCTTTTAGTTCATCAGAAAGAAATCTTACACTGAAAAACTCCCTCACCAAAACTTCATTTTAATTCAATATAATAAGAAAGATTTCCTTAGAAGAAAGAAAATTGATATATGACACAGCGGAAGACAGTATAGAAGTAAGATTCTGGTTTACTGCATACTCAATGATCTGAGAGCACATTTTATGAAAATTTATTTATAATGAGATGGGTACCTAGGTAGCTCTGTGGTCTTAGTGCCTGAATTTAGTGCTTCAAAATATGCTAGACTTAAAGGAAAGTATTTAAAGATGAATCATAATAGTCAAAGAAGAATGCAGCTATGAAAACAATTTAAATTTTTTTATTATTGTAGTAAACATTTATGGTTTATTTTTGCTTCCATTGAAGTGAATAGTATAATTTCCATTCTCTTCTTAGTTTTCTGTTGTCTGTTTACTTATCCTTTATGTTGTTCAGAGCTAGTTGTGACTTTCTCTTAAATTTAAGCTGGAGTGTGTTTTTTGAAATCAATTTATAGATTCTAGTCCACAAGGAAATGAGCAACTACTTTCCCTTACTATGGCTAGACCTTTTGCCCGGGTGAGAGTACTGTATTTGAGTCTGTAGTTCTCACAGGTAAGAAAGAATTTGATTGAAATATATTCACTTGTTCTGAGGGGAAAGGATCTCAATCTCTTGTTGATTATTGCCCCACTTGGTATAAATAATTTTATTATTAGAATATGGAGGCTCCACTTTATGATTGCAGTCTTCATATGTGGATGTTTTCAACTGCTTATAAAATACTCAAATATTTATTGAGCCAAAATAAAAATGTATATGACCCTGTAGGCTTTAACAAAGCCATTTGCCTGGTTCCTGGTTCCTGTTTCAGAATATATTTTAATACTTCATATCAAGACAGAGAACATCACTATAAGACATCCAGAGTAATTTATGACAGCATATTTGATTGAACACCTTGGACTTTTCTTCTAGGAATATCTGAATAACCTTTAGAGCAATGGAGGAATCTCTAACTGGCCTTTTGATTTGTTGGGTGAATACACTGAGTTTATGCATTAAACAAGCTAATTCCTTATTATTAGTTTTAGGACTTTATTTTCTCTGTATGTGGATTGAAATATTTCATACAAAACTGAAGAACATATTTATGTTGACACATGGGAAAAAACAAACAACCCTGATTGACATTTGCTCAGTGAACAAGATTATGTCAATCAGAAGCTTTCTTTCGCAAATTATGTGATCAGGTGAGTACCTAAGGAGTGATTATTTAAGTGGTTTTGTTTCTATATTTTTGAAAGGGAGGTAAAAAAGTCCACTAAAAACACTTTAAAGGAAACCTCCAAGAATCACTCATGCATGGAAGCACTCCTCCCAACTCTCATTTCCCATAAGCAACAGCTAGCTGTAGCTGATAGTCATATAGAGATTTTTCAGTATTAGTTCACGTTCTTATGTGTATTTATTAAGTCAGGAGAAAAATCACTGAGAGGTCTATCTTGTTTTGCAGAGAAATAATTAATGATCTCAGGTCATAGCACAGATAATTAAAGATAAAAAAACCAAGATCTAACCTACAAAAAAAAAAAGTAATGCAAGAAATTACTATTCCCTGTGGAACTTGAGTGTTTATTTTCAATATAATGTTAAGTCAAATAATTTAATAGTTCTTACACTGTTTTATACTATTTCAGGGAAGAAAACCCAAATATCATACAGTCAAGTTTCCCATATGAAATAGTCAGAGTATAGTAGTAATTTCACTCTTTAATTTTCCTGTATGATATAAATGTCCACACAAAATTTTAAGCAGAATGCTTTGGGATCAGATCAATATTCAGTGAAATCTGATTATCTGTAGATTGCCTGTGTAAGTATGAGGAGATTTTCTTCAGCGAGAAGGATTTTCAGATCTTTGAGTAAACAAGAAAAGAACTCACATTTCCTTAGAGCTGTGTGTCCTGAATATTTGTAGCAGCACAATTCCTGCACATGCTTCTTGTTTACAGTACTCTCATATGCAGATGACAGACATGTTGCCAAAAAAAAAAGCAACCATAAGGACTTGGGGACTGTGGTATGCTGGACTTTAAAAATGCGGTAAGGATTCAATCCTGAAGCCATGTGCTGTAAAATAGAGAGGCTAAGGCTGCATTAACAGATAGCATAACCCAGAGAGGGACAGACCTACAGAATTAAATAGACCATGTGGAAGATCTTACATCATTCCCTGCACATTTATTTCATACTTACTGCAGCTGGACCCCATTGTCCAAATGACCATTACTAGTTGGAGAATATTCAATGCCTACCTGAGGAACGTGTTCTTGTTCAGTTTCATCTGACCGGAAAGGAACAGGGGAGCCAAGCAAAACACAACACCTGGGGAGAACTAGGTGACTGATTCCAAACAAATGCTGAAGTGTTTCTCTAATCATAACACCATTTTATCAGTCCAGTTACTCTCTAACAGGCCTTTGGCATCTTCCTGTGAATCCCATTCTTATTAAATTTACATAAATATTTGGGTCATGAAAAAAGAAGAGAAGCTTCTCTTATTAGCACAACTTTAGGCATTTGAAACCCACCAGAGGGCAAGATTTTCAGGTGCAATCAAGTAGATATTTAAAAGGCATTTTTTGAGGAGTTAATAGATCACAGGTGCTACAACAACAAAATTCTCATTATTTAATTTTTCCAACAGTGAGATATAGTGGGAGAAAGAAAGGAAATAAGAAGGTATAATTTCATTTAATTTACCAGAAAAAGATCTGTTCCAACAGATACTGATGCATTTCTGCAAACAAAACCCATAAAATTCTTCTAATTATGAATATTTTTAGTTATCTGAAACTTCATCAAGGAGTATATCTGAACCTGATTTGTGATAAAAGCATTTTCCATCTCTCTACCTTTTCCCAGCTTCCCACAGAAACTGAAATTCATATTCCATGTACTGGCAATGATGTCAAAAGCTTATAGGTTGACAAGCTAAAGTAATTATTTTCATTATAAGGATCAGAGTGGGTTGCATCTACAGGGTTTGTTCTGAAAAATTCTGCTTTTGTCCACTGTGATTGTCTGTGATAAACACATACAGAAAATGGAAAGCGCAACAATAGATTTCAATAAGGATAGAAATCTGTTTCATACCTATAATTTAGCTTGTTAAAAATGTTAAATTCACATATTTCCATTTGAAAGCATTTCAGACCTTTGATGTTTCTATATTGGTAGGAACATAAATGTTACTAAGCATAGTTAAGGCTGTAAAGTGATAGAAGTTGCAGGTACACAGCAACGTTTTCCTTTCTGTTAGTTCTATGTCTGAATATGTCTAAAATAGGCCGGTGCTGGAAAGAAGTTTTATCCCTCAAAAAAAACCCCAAAGAGAAAACAATGCCTCATTTTTAATAACTTGTGGTTTACCTTAGCACTCTCCCCAAACCAGACGTACTAGCGCGTTAAAACATTTTACTAGGTTACTACTAATGTAAGTATGCATTTAAAGGTGATGGTATGATCATTACATTTCTTTGAAATACTTGGTTGTTTTTTTTCTATGCCATTTTTACACAATCCCTTCTCTGAAACTATTGGTTTTAAAATCTTTCTCCTTTCCTGAAACCCTGTGACTGTAATACTGCCTTTTAGATCGTCCCTCCCTACAAGGTTGCTAAAAGTATTCCTTTTTACATTCTGGTCCTTGTAAGGTTGTAGGACAAAATCAGCTAATTCAGGTGTGATATCAGAGCACCAGGACTGGCTGATATTGGCAAAGCTATTGAGTAGTATAGGGGGGGTTGGATGTTGACTACATCTTTGGTGGAGAATGTAGCTGAGGAGCATATAATTGTATGGAGATCTATTTATTTGTCCCACCTGGACAATAGGGCAGTAACAACAGGGTTTGTCTGGCTGCCTACACAAGAAAAGACAAAGCTGCTCTCATGAGGAAAGACAGAGAGCAGAGACCCTCCAAGAAGAATTGTTCCTTTCTCTGAAAATTACATTTATTTGGAGAGAGAAGTAGAAAATATCATTTTCCAAGTTTTTTAGGTTTTTTTTTCTCCCTTTTTTAAAAAATACATCATAAGTTAACATCTCTCCCTATCTTCATTCAAGTGGTTTTAACACAGGTTGTGCAGGTAGAAGATATCGCATTAACCTGTTTAGGCACAGAACATTTAATAATTAGTCAAAAATACAAAAAATAGAAAAAATATCACTGCCCTGAGTCCACCAAATAATTTATCATTGTTAAAGAAGCTGCTCCAGTGACCACCTGAAGGTTACCTTAGAACGGTCAGTTTTTCAGAGAGCCTAATTTGAAGACAGAGACTCTCAGTATTGTGAAAAAACAATTATATTTATTAAAATGAGAAATAGTTCCTCTTGCGTCTCCAAAGGAGCTTGTAGAGGAGACATTTTCCTTTTCTTTTTTCAGAGAATGCTTGTTCCAGAACCTGTTACACACATCTACACACATCCAAACACTCACCTATAAAAGAAAGGAATAAGGAGGCATGAGGATTGAAATTATTTAAAACAGCATGGGAGAGGCTCCTCTTAAAGATATGCATTATTATGTGAATATAGAACTTGTTGCAGCCTGTGATTATAAAAAAATAGGTTTCTCCTTCCCTGAGGATGTCTCATGTTGCCATATGAGCAAAGACCAACTCAATTTCCCTTTGTCTAGGGTGCTTCAGCTGTGTCCCACTTGGCTTCTGTTACCAAAGTTCATTTCCAAGTTAGGATATTACTAGCACTTTTTCTTTAATTATGTCAAAATGCATTTGACCTGGAGAATGAGTTTAAAGAAATCCAGCTGAAAGTTTTGAGACTAGCAACTCACTATTTTCAGCAGATATAGAGGGAAATAGCAGGATCCTGGAGAGTCACATATACAGAACTGCAGACTGCTGTAGGGTAGTGCTTCAGAAGCCACAAATTATTCCAAGTGAACAGAGCTGTTCACCAGCTCATATAACAACACAAGACACACCTAAGCAGTAAAAAGAAATTTACTGAATCACAACTGATGATGTTGACACAGTAGATAGTCCCATCTGATCGAGACACCTAAGAAAAGGGCTGGGACACCTTCTGCTATCAGAGCTCCCTGGAGCTCTCCGTGGTACCTGGGTCTGGAAATGAGAGCAGAGTCTTGGTATTTCACATCACTCTCTGAAGTTATCATTAAGTAGTCTAGGCTCCTAATTCAGATAGTATGAGGACTGAAGTTAGATGTTGTAGATAAATTGCCTATTTCAGCCACTGTAATCTTCCGTTTTCTTTATTCTGAGTATCTGGAAAATATCTGAAGAACCAATGTCTAGCCCCTGTTATTTGTATAGTGGGCATCAGATGAAATGGTAGAAGGGCAGATTAATGTGTACTGAATTGTTGCTTATTGGTCCTAAACAAGATAAACTTTGATGCACAGGAAATTGTATCCCACTCTAGATTTTCTAAAAGCTATGTGTTACCTATTGGCATATATATTGCAGGATTTGTTAGACATGCATCTTCCAATATCCCTACATTGGTTTCATCAGCTGTATGTTTATAGTAAAATCAATAAAATATTGAAAAAAATTTGTTGAAAAGTTCTTAGGCAGCTGGGTTTTGGTGGTCTATAATAAATGATCATGACTGGCATTTTTAGACCTTGCATTTCAGATGCATAAGTATGTTTTAAATAAGAGGCTAAAGATGCTGAATAAGCTAATGTGTTTGTCACTGGTGCAGATTCATGCTCAGCTGTGCTGATGTTTTCCTTAATAAACACTTGCTCAGGAACTCTACACACATAGTCTGCAATCCACCAAGCCGGTGAAGAACAAAATAAATTAATAAAAATCTGGTGCACAAAATCTTCTTTGGGCCCTCTTCCAGCAATTGTTTACATTGAAATGTAGCCCACACATTTGAGCAATCCACTTGCAAAGGACACTTACATAAAATCTGACATACATGTAAGAGCTTGACAGTTCCAAGCCTCATTTAAAAACCAGGTTTGTGATCTGAATTCTGTAGTATGCGAACTAAGAAAGCACAAGGTGGAAACGGATACAAACCTCCACAGAAACATCAAGACTAATCACACATTGGCAGGAAAATATTACAAAGTTGATGAATTTTTAATTTGCCACAGTTTGGGTAAAATAAGCCACTTTCTTTTCCCCTTCTCAATACTCTAAAATTATGCCAGGTTTTTTGAAAGAAATATCTCAAAAAGAGAAGGATTCATCAATCATAGGCTTATAAATTTCACTTTAAACCAGTGATAAAACTTTTACCATGTAGATACATGTTTTCCTTTCCCCTCAATACATGAAGGTAAAAATTGATTGAAAATGCATAAGGTAGTTCTCTGACTCTCCTTTGTAAGTGTATCATTGTTCACACACCTAATAAAGCAATGACATTCAGTGTCCAGAAATAACAACAACATTACAAGAATGGGCATCTCACCAGCAGTAGAGCTAGGACAGTGACATTTGTGAAGATATCAATGCAGAACAGATTCCTGAGCATCCAGGTTTTTCTACTGCTTCCCAGACTATTGCTTTATTTTTGAGCAATTGATTCTCAATAGTATATTACTAAATACAACTACATACCAACACAGGGGGAAGGTTTTTGTCTCTCCAACACAGCCATTCACCTACTTAAACATTCAAGCTGTGTCAATTATGTACACATTCAGTTCTCTCAAACTGTTAAATTTTCATCTTTAGTAAAGAAGACAATGCTCGTGGAGGTTTTGTGTTGTCTACATAAATATTTGTGCAATATACTTAGTATGGAAACATATGACTGCTGAAGATAAAGCAGATTCTTCAGGCACAAGAGTACTTGTAATAATGGAAATGAATGACAATCCAGTCTCTGTGCAGGCTGGGGAGGGAGGAAGGAGAGGTGGATGAGATGCATTAAGTGCTCAGTGCAAATTCCCAAAAGCTTATGAATATGCAGAGGTATCAGTGAGAATGTGTGACTATGGGAATATTTTCAGATGATAATTCCAGAGTTTTCTCAACAATCTGTATGTAGTTTGACATCTGCAAATCCTCTTAAAGGAGTATGAATATGGAGTAAGTGCAAAATGTAACCAAGGCCTATTTACAGAAAGAATTGGCAGATTTCATATTGTTTGCTCTGGAGAACTACTGCAAATACATTCATTCAAAATTTTATTTAATTTATGCTAATAAAATTAGACAGATCAGTAATAGGGAAGACAAAAAGGGCATAGTAAAACACTAATATGTGAGATCTGAAAGCTCCACATTTTTGTAATTCTCATCAAGTGCTGTTTTATGATTATTTTTTCTTCTCTATGGCACTATATGAATACCCTGGGGGCACCAGAAATCCAAAAGAAGTTAGAGTAATTGATCAGTAGCTGCCCAAGATCACCATTCATCTGGCATAAATGTTGCATCAAAGCTGATATATTTTCAAAATCTTTTCATTTGACTGGTAATGTAAGCAAAACACTAAAAGGCAAATTACTTCTCCGTGATCAAATTAAATAGAAGGTTCACTGCCAATACTAAGAAATACCTTTTACAGTCTTTTGTAATAACTTTTTAGCAAAATAAAACATTATTTCTCAGTGAGGGAGAGTCAGAAACATCGTTCAAGGTATAAGCTGACTTAAAGTCTATAAATCACGGTCACAAGTATTCCTGACTTTGTCTAGGTGTGATGACACCTTGGTGAAATACTGGATATAACAGATCCTGCTCTGAAATGGTGATATAGCCACACTGTTCCCCTATTGCTAGGCACTACACCCCTGACTTGTACCTGACCTAGGAATAAAGACAGAATTGTAACACATCCCATTAGAATTTGTCCGTGATTGCAGTCTCTTACTCACACTGGAGCTGGATTAAGCATATTTTTCAATATATAGACTTTGTTGTTAGCACTCTGCCTGTGGCAAACTGTTTCTGCAAGGCAGGGAAAATGGGTAAACTAGGTAGGGGGAAAAATCTAAACCAGTCAAAAAAGTCTTAGAGGCACTTAATTTGAATTTCACGCTCCAAGGACTACAAGTTTGGTATAATTACCTCATACTAACTCATGTAAATGTTATATGTGTTCTATTTATGTGTCTGATTATAAATATTAATAAATAATAATTAGTACATTAGTTAGTAATAAAATCTACTTACTTATTTTTTAACAACTTTAATTTTTCTGATTGAGGTAAGTGATGTGAGATAGTGGATCCTGTTGCTGTATTAAATGCAGAAATTATCTGCAAGTCTGGAACTGGTCCCCCCTCTTTCTTCTTGCTGTCTTCTATCTTATTTGAGGAGGCAACTTAGACTGAGATTTTCAGAGCATCTGAAATCTCATAGTTCTCAGAGAGGCATAGTCTCACTTGTCTTTCCAGGCTCCCATGTACACCATGCTGACCCTCCACAATGCCTTCTGGACATGGGAACTGACCCTCCCCTGCGCCTGCTGGACTGTCTGGAGGGTAGGTTTAGCTTAGCTATTAGGAAGAAACTCTAAACTATAAGGGAGATCAGGCACTGGAACAGGTTGCCCAGACATGTTGTGGACTTTCCATCCCTGGAAGTTCTCAAGGCCAGGTTGGATGAGGCTCTGAGTAACCTGGTCTAGTGGAAGGTGTCCCTGCCCATGACAAGGGGGTTAGAACTAGCTCGTCTTTAAGGTTTCCAACCCTAAGTATTTTATGATTCCATGCCATTCCAAAAGCAATTAATTTAATAATTCCATAATTTTCCTCTTTATTTCCTGAGTTGCTATGTTGAGCAGGCTCAGTAACAGGTTTGGTGAGGTGAGGACTGGAGCGGTGTAAAACAGAGGAGGGAAGTATGTGGTTGGCAGCAGTGAGGGAGAGATTCAATGGGAGAAACGGGACCCCTTCTTTTGTTGGTGGTAGGCTGGCCTGATAGTCTCTGGGAACTGTTGCCACAGGTTCCTAAGGAAAGACCTAGGTTTGATCCTTGGGTCCTGGTAACTCAGCATTTTGGGCAAGTCTGCAAAATTTGGGGATCTCTTTCTTCAACATCCTTCAGGTTTCCTGAAGCAATTGTGAATTGCTGTCTCAGATCCCCGACAGTGATCTCCTTTTGTTATAGAAGAGAGACTTTGAGTACCAATTAATTGCTGTTAATCGCACATTTACTGGAATGCCAGCAACAACACTAGACACAAATGTCTTTTGAGATGTTATCTGAAGCATCTGCCCTCTGTATTTCAAATCAAGAGAAAACATTTACAGACATTCAAGTGTATATATGATATAATACATGCTCACACATTTCTGGTAGTTTTCAATGTAATACAAAATGGTAATTATTTCAAAACTGTATTAGAAAAATAAAACAAGGGATCTCTGAAACAGATGAGATGTTTGCCTTGATAGCATAGTGTTACCTGAAAAAGGTGCCAGGATGTTAAAACACCGACACGAACGCAATAGATTTTATTAACTCGCTTTGATCCTCATCCGGAGCTGCTTGATGTCTGGTTAGAAAGGCTTCATAAGTGAGAAGTGTTATTTCTCTGGGGTTGATGGTTTTCTTTTATTCCTGTTAGTGCCCAAGTTTTATAGCGAAATACAAAGATTTGAAGCAAACAGACACATTAGGAATTCATAGTATCTGTATCTCACTTTGAAGGTGTTCTAATGTGTCTTGGACTTTGATCCAACAGAGTTCCCCTCAAAAGCAAATTAATATATTTTATGACTGTATTTTGCATTCATTAATTTCAGATAAACTGCACCACATTAGATCTGTTGCAGAATCACTAAATGTGAGCTATGCAAAAACCAGTATTTTCATTAAGTCTTTCAAAATTAGCACAGAAAGACTACTTTTGGTTTGTATTTCTTAATTTTTGTCAGATAAAAACCAAAATAAGGTGTATTTTTTTAAGCAAATAACAGCTTTTTAAATTGTTGAAATCAAACTATAGTGGCTGACTTGTTTTGTTAAATAACTTTTTTTATTTTCAGAGTAGCACACTATCTTCCTAAAAGATAAAAGGGAATAAGGCTGCCTCAGGTATATTGTGACTGGGACAAGTAGACTCTCTGGTGAGCCCTGAAGTCCCCATTCCTTTTCATCCAGCAGAGAGGATGACACTAACCTAGAGTTCAGTCTCAAGTTACAAAAAAATTTGATCATATTTATTAAATATATTTGGGTAATAATTTTTTTTAACATTTACATGCACAAAACCACAAAAATCAAAAGTCCAATGCAATAAGAAAAACAAGACACGAAAAGGATGGGATTTTTCATTGAATAAGATATAAAGATCTAATTACAAATACAAGCACACAGATCCCTACTAAAATCAGGGATGGCTCCAAATGAATTGTCCCCATCTTCTTTCCCTACCAGTTGCTTTCATAAGAGGGTCAATGGAATAATAGACCAAGATATGGACAAGGTAAGTCAAAGTACATTCAATAAAAAGCCAAATAACAATTCCCTTGATGGAAAATTTTCACCTTAAGGATGGATCATTCAGAAACTGAATGCAGCAGAACAAGAGTGTCATTTCAATTTTAGTCAAATTCTCTTTAAAATCCAGTACATAATTTCTCATCATAACAAATAAACATTCTCATGTTTGGTGTATATTTTAGCTGTCATCTGAGGAAAAGGCAAATATCATAGTATTTATTTACAAAACCCATTTTGATCCTCCTAAATTACATATTGCTTTGAAAATATGCAACCAGCTACCAAACAGATGCATTGACAAATATCCAGTGAACTCAACCAAGCTCTGCCTATTTACACCCCCTCAGGATAACACAGAAGTATATAATATCCTAAGATGAGATTTTAAATGTAAATGCACATTATCATTAAGGAATAATTTCATACAAGAATGACAGAATTAGTAAAATATACAGCTGTCTTAAGAATATGAAGTCTAAATGTGTCCAGCTGCCAGAAAGAATGAATATCAGAAGCCTGTGAAGTGTTTCTGTGATGCTTACACAGTATCTGCCATAAACATGTGTTATAGTAAACAATACTTCCTTTTAACAGAATACCTAAAGATATTTTAAATTAGAAGGTTCTATATAGATATTAAATAATGTATCTCACACTTTTATGAAATCTTCTTCCAAAAACACTCTTAAATTATATTTTGCAAGCTTCTGTCCAAAGTAAACAAGGTAAATATCTATCTTAATGAAAATACAGAACACTGAAACAGGTTCAGAGATTTTCCAAAATGACAGGAACATCATGTTAAAATAATGTTATTATAATGATTTTTGTACATCTAGAACTCATTTGTGTTTCTGGTGTCCAAATATCTTTTAACACCTTGGTGCTAAAACTGGAGCTCTTGACTTTCTTCTCAGAGAGTTATTTGACTCTCTTAATTTGAAATATATTAAGAAGAGGTTGTTTCCTGAAGAAAAAAAAAATCTCAATAACTATTTGTATAGTTTAAAAATTTGTACAACTTCTATTACCCATCTGCATTATAAAATGCAGAATAGCACCATTTCTTTTGTCAGTAGGAATACTCATCTGTGGGGAAAAAAAATCCAGCACCAACAGCAAACCTCTGCTAATATGAACACAATCAAGATTTCACATCAATTTTGCTTAAAGATCCACTTTTTTATTCATTCCAGATTGCTAAAATAAGGGTAGATCCAGTCCAAGTAGCTTATATCTATTTTAAAACTAATGTCAAGGAGAAAATTTAGGTGTATTAAATAAATGTATATGCATGCTTAACATCTGTGTCTCAGTTATTTTGAACTAGCACAAACTTGTATGGATCTAGAAATTATTACAAGTTATCTATTTCAGTTATATATTAAAACCTTCAAATTCCAAGCTGAAATTGATGGGTTTTTTTCTTGGTCCAAACCTCCTACAATACATTATCACAGAAAATGAGCTTGGAAGGAACCTCAAAAGATTATCTTGTCCATCTCTCATGCCTCAGGCAAGATCAGTTCTCCCAATGACATTTCTGACAGATGTTAGTTAAACCTGGTTCTAAAACCTTCCAAAACTATATTCCTGATACCTGTAAGGAATGTATTCTCACTCCTAATAAGAGTGATGTACAGATTAAACACTGCCTTAGGAAACAAACACACTAAAAAACCCCAAAACAACCAAAAAAACATGCACCAGGCTGAAAAAACAAATATTAAGCACAGAAAACCTTTAGGCTTCCTGATGTCTATTTGCTCACCATTAACAATTCTGAAACAAGTGAGAAAATAACACTGCTGATTATCAAGGCTGAACTGATTTTGTTTTGCAATTTATTAAATACAAAGAAGATGCAGCCCTGATAGGGCAAAAACTTGGTTTTCCTAGGTAGAAATTGGTGCTCATGGGGACTGACCCTGTGTATACCAGCAGGTATTTGTAAATATGAGAACCAAAACAGCTGTGTGGGAAGGGCACCTCCCCATGGCTGGGTGCATATACAACTCTGAGTACATGAAAATGGATGGATGCTTGAATGCCACCTCTGTCTCTTTGAAATTGTACTGTGTATGGTACTTTGCATACCATAAATAGCCTTTAAAGGTTTTTTTTTTTCCCTACTGATTCTTTGTTCTGTTTCTCTTGTATGTGGATAATTATGGTGGTAATTTGGCTACAGCATTCTGAACTTGCATGATTTTTAGTAAGGACGACGTGGATTTGAATCTGTCAGCTACTCATAATGCTTCCTCAATATTACCCATTTAGTGTCAATTATAAACAAAAAATAGCCCACTTATTGTCTCATATTAGCATCCACATCAATAATTGTGCAGAACAAAAGGCATAAACTGAGACCATCTGCTCTCACTACAATAATCTACCTAAAAAAGCTTAGCCAGTAACACAGTAAAATATTCTAATGCATTTGTCTGGGATCATGCTGTTTAAGTGTCTTTTGTGATTAAAATTATTACTGCTTTGGTCTATCACCTCTTAAGACATATGTTTCCTCATTTCAAGTAAAATATTGTCATTTTATTTTTATTACTGTAGTATATTAAGATAACCTATAAGAAAAAACTGTACTTTTGTTTTGCACTTCATTGTCACTCTCTTTCCTGCTGATGTTGACAACACTTAGACATTTCTTAAAAAAATCATATATGCTGCAGATTTTTATTTTTTTGATGAGTGCAGAATACTTAAGCTCTGCTAAATGCTAGTATAAAACCATATCAAAATGTAAAATGTTAACCAGAAGTGCCGTCATGACCTGAAAAGTTAAAAAAGAAAGAAAGAAAAGAATATTTAAAATCCTACAATCAAAGAAGATTGTTGATGTTTAAAGAGAATGTATTGTGAGTTTTCTCAGCATTGGATATGTGGAATTTTTCCTGGCAGCTTACAAGAACAGATAGGAGTTTAAGAAACATTCACATGAAAGTACAAAAAGCAGGCAAATCCCTGCTGCTTTATGCCAGTGTCCTCACACTATTCTCTAGAACATCAGTCCTGTCAAGACATCTCAGTTTTTCACTTCTAACAAAAATAAGTAAATGAAAATAATGCTCTGCAGATGCCCAGCACATTTAATAAAATGTCCTAAATGTTTGGTACAGATCAGCTGCAGATTCAGTAAATGATTAGATGTTCCCCAACACTCAATGGTGACCATTGAAACTTGATTACAAACTGGCTTTGAATAGCAAAATATTTTCTCCAAAAATGAAATATAATGCTACACTTTCTATGTCTGATTTTCTAATATGTTAAGCACTCATCTTTGTCCTTGATTTCAAACAGATTTTTCATATGCTCACAACATGATTCATAAACTGTGTGACTTCTTTTCCATTCTATTTATGCTATGAATTCAATAACAATTTGCTTCACAATATTCAAAATAAAACTTGGAAAGAAATCAAAGGAAAATTATCCCTTTAGGAAACTTCGTTAATAAAGTATATTACTGGTAGTTCATGAACTGACCCTATGACACCTGAAAACAAGATTCAAGAGGAAAGTCAAATATTCGTGCCTCTTTCTAGTTTTTTTGAGCTTGGGTAACATGCACAATTTTTGGATTAGATAATTTTTAGCATTCAGGTTAAGAAGAAGAGGCTGATGTGATTGTATTGATGGTTAATGGGTCTATTTATCAGTCCCTGCCTAATATCCTGCTGAGTTTTAATTAAATTTTGGGATTAAAAGTCTCTTTCATCCCAGGTACGTCAAGAATATGAATTGGAGTTCTCAAAAAGAAGGCATGTAGGTTTTCCACTATGTATTAGCCAACAGTACCCAGCATATACAGCACATGTACATAGGCATCTGATCAGCTTGTGTGTGTAGTTGAATCATTAGCTCGAATATGTCAGTGAGACCATGCGCTGTTTTTTGACGCTCCAAGGTTCTCAAAACAGCCACTGTAACATGGTCAAGGACAATTGAGGAAAGAAGTGTGCTTGTCATCAGTAACCAAGCATTTTGCTCTGCTGCTTGTGTACCAGCCTGCTTTTCTTTGATTACTAACAGTCCACCCTTTAGGCAACTCATGTGCAGAAATGAGCCCCACCTTCATAGGTAAGAGAATTCCGGTTATTCATCTTGTATATTGGTAACTCAGTAGCTACTTATACTTGATTAATCAATGCATTTCCAAAATTTGCTCTTTTGTTTAAAGCAGAAATGTGATGTATTCCTTCTCAAAAAGTGGCCAAATAATAAGTTATAAATTCAACCTCTGCTTCTACTCCCCAAAGTCCGAAATACTGCCATAGTGAAAGTATACTCCTGTTTGCTCTTCAACATGCTGTGTAGAAATACTTTCACTTACAAATGTGATAAAAATATTTGAAACTAATGAAGTGTTTTAGCCAGTATTGAGGGTCTTATTTTTTAAGTTCAAAGTGGTTCTTTTTCAAAATTCAATCTTATGAAAAATAAAGTTTTAAAAATTGAAATTGAATTCTTACAAATTGGCCAATGAATCTTGGAATGCCATTTTTAATCTTTTTGGAAGAATAATATACATATTCCTGCCATTTTCAATTGGAAGGTCCTTCAGTTTGTTCTGGCTCATACAATTTGTTTTTCCCAAAGTCTGCACGTGTATATGTAACTATATGGAGTAATGGGTAGGTTCAGAACAATGGCTAGCACCATGGCAGGTATTCAAAAAATTGGCATGTCATTATTTCAGCTTTCATCTGCTTAAAAGTATGGTAATGTGGGCTGTATTTATGAAATCAGGGCTGAAATATACTGTGCTCTCCACCTGTTCCAAAACTAATAAAGAGCAGGTAGGAATAAGTGTAATATAGAATAACAACTTTGACTAGCTATATAAGTTAAGCATTTTACACTCATGTTATCATTAATAATGCCATATACAAATGCTTTTCTTGAAAGCAAAAAAACCTACAAGCAAAGTAAAAAAGTAATAAGTATCAAGGAAAACAAAATCTACAAACTTTTGCCATATATCTGGAAGAGGAAAAGAAATATGGATTCCTATCTATTACTTTCCATTAACATCAAATCTGTAAATCTTTCTAAACATTACAAATTCTTTAGTGGATATTAACATCATCCAGCAATAGAAGAGACATTTCTTTTCCTGACAGATAAGAGAGTCATATCTTAATATTTAAAAACCATACATATATAAACTGTAAACTGACACATAAACTATATCCTTTTTTAAAAAGAGAATAAATGCATAGTGCTTGTTTTTTTTCTCACATACTGGGACAAGCACTAAATTGGTTTATTTTTTTCTCATAATCTGTCCAGTACTTTCATATACTAGATGACATGATCTAGGGACCTTAAAATCAAGGCAGTATTTATAATAAAACCTTCAACTGGTTGCCCTGGAACCTAACTATATCTGGACAAAAAAGTGTAAGTCATAGCCATCCTTACAGAAAGAGATTATCAATATTGTCAAGGATTGTTCTTATTTCTGTTGCTTGGGCCATTTGTAATCTTGTTTTCCCTGTGGAGTGATCCACATATCTTTCTACACAGGTAAAACCAAGGTGGACTCAATCCATAAATGAAAATACTTCACAAAATATTGTTTGTTTTAATACAGCTATTGTATGCAGTTTTTCATTGTATGATATCTTTGAAAATGTAAACTTAAAACTGGGTAATGCTTCAAAAGGCTACTGTAAACTCTTGGATACATGAGGAAGAAATCCACCTTGTCAATTAAACAGAGATGAGACAGCAGATACATTTCAAAAACTTGTGGATCTGGCTAATCAGTTAAACTGAATTTATTTTCTTCAGAATATAGTTGTGTCAGCCTAAATATTTAATGTATTTTTGTGAATTATGCTTTGTTTTTAAACTGAAAAAATATTAATCATAAACCCCAAAATTATATACTTCTTTAAACTACTTTTTAAACAGTTGTGATTTCAAATGTTTATTTTTATGTTAATATTTATTCCCACTGTTTTGAAATATGTCCTTTAAAAATCTGGTTTATCTGAGCTGCTAATTTCTACTCAGTTTGTGTTAATTTATTTGTATATTCAAGTGCTTTCTCTTTCTCTAATAAGATACAATTTGACACTTTGAAATAGGAAAATGAATATTCTGGCATCTTTTCATAGTACCAGAAGTAATGAAAGCAGAACTATACAGGGCTATCATCAGTCTGTACCATACCTTTATGGATATGATTCAGTTCAACAAGATAACTGGTGAGGAATGACAGGTATGGGCTGTTCACTTCATAGTTGGTCTTGATGATCCTTGCGGGTCCCTTCCAACTCAGAATATCCTGTGATTCTTTGATTCTGTGATCTCTGTGTCTTTATGGTATCTACTAGCATGTATGATAACTCCTGACTGGTGTCTTTGCTATATTCTGTAGTATGAGTAGAACAATAAATGAGTAAATTTCTTCTAATGAGTAAGTGATGGTAAGTATGAAGTAAAGTGTGATGAGACATGATGAGGCAGGATGGCAGAAGATTTCCATTTATGTAACATAATTTCCTTATTTTTGTAGGATTTGTAGGATTTTGGTCCACCTGAAGTCAACAGGTTTTGCAGACTCCACGCTCCAGCCTTTCTGCAAGGGTCATACCTGTGTATCTGCTAAAGAAGGAGATTGCAACATTATTTTGTGAGTATATTTAATATTTATTCAAATCTTACAACTCCTTGGGCAGCGTCCTCCCATTGTGATCTGAGGGACTGAGGGCCGTGGTCTGAGTAGAAATGGGGTTCTAGACAACAGGGTGAAGAGAGGAAAGGGACTGTAAGGCCAGAGAGTACCCTCAGGGCTGAGACATTCACTATGTCATTCTTTTAGACACTATCCTTTACAGTTTGTTGTTTAGGACAGTGGTAAGAAGGTTTTTGGGTTTGAGTGGACTTTTTATCTGTTTTGTTTGGGGTCTTTTGTTTGTTGTTTGCTTGTTTTTAAATAAATATATGACAAGTTTTCCTGTGTTGTTCCCTTTGGCTCATTTATGGCTCATACATAAGGATCTACACTTCACTTGCAGCCACTTATAAAATTCCTTCCAGGAGAACTAAAATGGCTTATCCTATTTACGTTATCCAAATGGTACATGCTGTCCTGCCTCAATAATTGATTTGCTTATGGCACTTACTAATTTTCAATATTTTGCCACTTTTCTAACAATAACAAGTAGAAGCATGAACATTGAAGGTTATTATTTACTAGCCACAGCTCAGTGCACCATATAATCAAATCCTTTGTCAGAGCATCCTGCCACATAATCAGATCTTGTGAATTGTCAAAGGCAATTTTATAAATATATATATTCATTTAAAGCCTCAGTAAGCTTGTCATGGCATGAGATAAGCACATTTTTCTTTCATTTCCATGCTTTTCCAGTTTTTTATATAGGTAGTAATTACATTGTCTTCATACAGTTTCTACAGTGAGAAGTAACACTATATATAGCATGCTATACATACATTTTGATAACAACTGTCATTAGATTGAGGAGCTGATTTAATGGTTGTTTTTTCCCTATATAACATCATTTAAAGATTTATGTCATTAATCACATTTTACAATGAGTAATGTAATGCACAACACAAAATTAGAAGAATCAGGAAACCTCACAAAGAAGGCATATCTTCCCCAAGCCGGTGTAGTTTAAGATGCCAGATTCACTTCTTGCTCTGGCATAGTACTGAACACCTTTGGAATTTTTATTTACTGCAAGGAACAGGTTGGAAGATTTTTCATAAAGTTTTTGTTTTTATCTATTAGAATAATAAATTCCAAAATTGAAATAAAACTCTGTGGAAAGACTGATTGATTCAATGCAGGAAATAAAGGTACTAGACAAAAGTTCTTAGAAGGAAAATCTCCTAAAAAATTGCTGGAATTATTGCAATAGAGGATGTTAAATGTTAAAAATATTAGAAAACAGTAATTTTATGTAAAAGTTTTTATATAATGCTCTGTATATTCAAAACTTTTCAAACATTAGGTGAGAACATAATGGGTTTAGAATCTCAGAGAAATACCTGAAATTTTCAGGGGTCTGTTCTACATGTATATGAGGCTTTAACATTTGCAGTGGTATAGCCCCAAAGAGATATTCTGTGGATGCTGCAGAAAGCATTTTATAGTTCAAACATAGTTTGTGCTTAGTCTCTAATCTCCATACATCCTCATTGCCTGTCCTCTAATTGGATGGTGATGATGAAGACATCTGCCAGATAAAAAAAAAACCATAATCAAGTAATATGTCAGCCAGAACAACAGTGAGGAAAAAAGAGAGAGGAAAAATAGAAGCAGTAACAATACCCCAATTAAAATGAAGAACAAAATAGTTGAAGCGCAGATGAGTGTCAGCTTTCTTCAGACTGTACAGACAATGGGAGCTGTGCAAACACATCTAAGATATGTTGGAAAAGAGATGGCTATATCATGGAAGAAATAGTCCTGAAATAAGTAATTGAATAATATTGCCAGGATTTAGCTGTAACAAATGAAGCAGTACATTTCCTCAGATACATATCCTATGTGAATTGACATTCAGGGAGTGAAGGGTTAGATAAACAGTAACCAATTCCTGAACACAATATACTTTAGCCTTGGCTTTCCTTACAATCCTGATTATTGGATATTGTGTTTTATTAATTTACTTTACACAAAGTAAGAAAGAAGGTTATAGAGAGGCCACAGTTCTATTTGATATACCTAATGTGGTATCATATGCATAAGAGGTGTCATGTGCATTATCAAATTGCAGGGAATTTTATTTAATTTCATTTTTGATTGTTTCTAACAGAACAATGCAGTCAGGGTATGGGTATGGGTAAATTAGAAAGTTTCTTTAGATTCAAAGGGTGTTCAGTCACTGCTGGATAAGTTTATACATTGCAAAAGTCCACATGTACCTATTTCTAGGCTAAATTATCAGTCTAGATCTGAGTCCAAGAAAGGCTATGCTGCTGCAGCTCCATGCCCCAGGTTCAACAAGGGGCAAGGCTGGAGAGGCACATTCCCATTAAGCATGTGCACACAGAGCACATGTGTGCACCACACACAGACAAAGCTGGCCATTGAGCACTGACATGCAGTCACTCACATCAACACAGACAGCACCAGCAGCTTCATCCTGCTCCCCTCTCTGTCTGTGAAGGAGGAAGGACTTGTTAGGGGTTTTATATATATATATACACATATAAATATAGATATAAGGGGGGTGTATATTAATATAAATATGCACTTAAATTTTTATGTATATATATATATATATATATAAAAAATAGATACACATGTACAGTCCCTGGATCACAGTCTCCTCGGTTGCTGGCATGTGGACATCTGAGCACTTGAGGCCACAGGCCTGCTCCCTCACATGCACACAAAAATGCATGCACACGTGCAAAGAGAACTGCCTGGGACTCTCCTGGTTACCCAGGGGAACTAAAGCCTCTGAGTTCTTTTTCTTAAAGACATACACATACACCCAGAAAAGTCAATGGGTATCCTATCTGGACACCACCAGAGTCCAGCTGGATTCCCCAGGACTCCCAGTAGTCAGCTCCTTCCAAGGTCTTGCCTGTAGACCCTCCAGCCACCCTGAGGCCATATCACTTTCTTGCCATCTCACCCTGGTCAATATTTGGTATCCACACACTCACTCATGCAGTCACACCTGCTTCCTGTGCTGCACCACGGGCACAGGGCTCTAGGCAGTGGTCTCACTTGCCTCTGCCTGGCTCTTTTTGTCACTCACTTGGGTCTTCCCACTTGCTGCCACCCAGGCACACAGACCATCTGGCCTGTGGTCCAGTCCAGCTCCCAACACCCAGACCTCACTCACTCCAGGTGCTGGTATCACAGGCCTCTACAACCCAAGGTGCCACTCCAGTTCCTGGCTCTCACCTTGCAATACACACACATGCAGACACATGAAATAGAATTCCTCATCCAAGGAAAGAGCTAGAAAGGAATTTAAAAAGGTGTACAGATCACAGTGTTTAGGCAGAGAGCATGGACAGAGAAGCATACCAAACTATTTAATCACCACCAGCTCTTTTCATCCCCATATTATTCTATTCACGCACATTTCCCTTCCCAATTCACTTATATCCTCCCACTTTTTTTTTCCCCTCTAAACATCTGTTAATAAGTCCTGGCAATTCCAAAATTCCTCTGCATCCCATAATGTATCCCCCACTCCAAACAGTGACTGTCCTTAGTGCAAAATGTGCTCCTGAAGCACTGACACACTTTGATGTGATACTAGATGATCTTTAAGGTCCTTTCCAAGCCAGGCCATTCTATGATTCTATGTGTTTCACAAGTGGACTTTTGAACTGAGGCTTTCCTGAGAAAGCTATGGGAGGGAACTGGACAGGACGTGCCTTTCTCTGAAGACTTAGTTTGTGTGCCTGTGCCCCTGTTCTCCTGGGAATTTGTGGAAATCGAAATTTCATGGACTGATGGCATCTGTGGTGGTCCTGGGTGTAGCCGATGCAAGGTGTTATTTGGCCCCCTCTCCTGCCATGGTCTCTGTGCCCCACAGATGAGCTTTTACCACATACCTGTATATCACAGGTCACTTATGTGTATTTATCCCCAGTCAAATGCCTGAAGAAGTTCTGGCTTAAGAACAGAGACAGAACTATCAGTTGTATAGTGAATTAAGTGAATCACATGCTTGAACTTCAGTACTCAGAACTCACTTGAGACAGCCCAGGTACAAAGTGACTGATGTGTTGATGGTTCTCTCTCACAGGACAGAGTAAGCTAGGGGAAGATCATCTGGAAGCATATTCCTTATTATTGTAGAAGGACACACCCCCAAGGAGTGTTGACACATGTCAATCCATTACATTTTGTTAGGAATTTTTCCCTGTCTTCTATTTACCTGTATAGACATATCCATACGAGTGATGCAAAGAAAAATGTAATTAGTCAGAACTCAATATTGAAGGTGAATTTAAAAAATTGTTCCCTCAAAATGGGATTTTATCAAATTGGAGGGGTTATTGCAGGGCTTTTTCTCGTTTTGGCATAATTCAATTTTTAATTGCTTGATGGATCTGCAGTGCATCTTGGTTAGTCTGCACACGTTGGCAGACTGGGAAGGATACCCTTCCAAAGGGAACGGCTAGAATGCAAAATGATTGTGACAAATTAGGAAGCCTTACTGAAAAAAATAAGATGTCCATCAAGGTGGACAAGTTCAAAGCGCTACTGTGAGAAGTAAGAAGCTGAAGAAAAATGATCTAGAGGATGAATGGTGAGCAGCAGTTCTGCAGTTATGACCTGGTCTTAGCTGAGCCTTTATAGATTCATGGAATCATGCTGTCATAGTGCTAGTGGTACAAACTTCTGGGAGGCACCAAGTACTGCCTGTACAGGATATTTTCAGCACTACATCAGGTCAGTTATTGCTTTTTTTTTTAGGCAGCATGAGTAGAAAATGTCTGTAACATCTTTGTTCTCACACCAAAGTGATTTCTTCATGCCTGGGCAACAGATTCATGGTCACCATCTGTGCCTAGTCTTTTCTTGAACAGTCTGGGGTATAGCACTCAGTAACGCTTGATGTCTAGTACCTCCTACAAGACATTTGAATGTTTTCAATTTCTCAGTCCATAGGCCTTTCTAGATCAGTTATCTACTCTGGTCAGCAGTTTTCTGACTCAATATTTTTATTAGACTATATCTTGATATGAAGCTTGACCTAGAAGTTCCATACTAGATTTCATTATAAGAAGGACCTGCTAGCTTAGCAGTGGACACATACTCTGGACTATGGAAGCAGGAAGACTTATTGCAGGCAAATGCATATTGCTGCCCAGAGATGCCCCATCCCTGGAAAGGTTCAAGGCCAGGCTGGCTGAGGCCCTGAGAAACCTGGTCTATGTGTCCCTGCCCATGGCAATGCAGCTGGAAATAGATGACCCTTAAGGTCCTTTTCAACCTAACCATTCTATGATTCTGTGATTCCATGAATATTACAGAAAGAGTCCCTAGCTCAGTCAAACATAGAGTTATATGGAGAAATGTTTGGACAGTTTAAAGCGAAAGAGATCCTGACATTCATCCCATATGAGTACAGTGTGGATGCTTAAGCTAAGAGGACCCAGAAGAAAATAAATCTGAATGTAAAAATCAGTGGAAACCTTGAGGCATGGCTTAACAAAGGACTATTACAGAAAGACACCAGTAAGAACTTCATGAAAGACACTTGAAGTGTGTCCTCTAGTCTGCTCAGTGCTGATAAAGCATATACTTTTTTTAAAAAAAGCTCTAGCTTTTTATTCTACTGAAGTCATCGTTCTTTCTGAAAAGATAAAACAGAATTAACTAGTGGGAGATCAGTGCAGAATGGTAATAATGATAGATGACTACAAAGACAGGAGTGTTTGGAGCTGATTAGTCTGGCGAAGAGAAGGCTGAGGGTACGAAGATCAGACAACTGAAAATGAGAAAAGCATAAACTCCCTGTCATGAGACTAAGGCAAGGAATAACAGGTAAAAGTAAATCAAGGAAGGTGCAGTATTAGATATCAAAAAAATTATTTGCCATCAGTAAGGATAGTTCAGCACTAGTTTAAATGAGAAAATTGTAGACTCTGCAAAACTGGGGATTTTAAAAAGCAAATTAGACTAATACCTGATAGGAATGATTTCACTGCCTTGGGGCAGGGTGTGGATTAGACAATTTCTCAAGAATCTTTCAAGACTTATTTCCTATGAAACAATTACAATGTAAATATCCAAACACACTAGTAATATTGCCACTAATACTATAAATTATGTTGCTAGGGAAAAGCACACTCAATGCTTCTAGAAAAACCTACAAGAGGGAAAACAAAACAAAAACTCTTTCATTGTAGAGCATTTAGAATATGAAATGTACTCACTCCTAGATTTAGAAGATACAAGGTACTTGTAGTAAAGCCATACTTTCTACTCTGAAGTCATAAGAAAATATAGTTTACTGTATTGAAGCTGGATTTGACCCTATGTTTTTCCTGTCTTGACTTTATTCAGGAGCAATTTTTCACTGTGATAGGCACTAGCGAAAATCTTGATGGCTGAATTCTTAATCTGCTTATCTAATAAGAAATATGATAAAAGGTTACAATTAAGTTTTTTTTATTCTTGACCTACAATGTGTCATTGTATCTGCTTATGATGATAAAGAATTGTATAATCTCATGAATAAAGAGCAAGAGGCAGCTGGCTAATTTTCTTATCAACAACCACTATAGTGCTTTGATAAAAATGGAAACTTTGGACACACAAGAATTGAAACTGATAAAAAGCATCTACTGGTTTCTGGACTAAAATTGCTAATCTTGCAAAAGGGGGCTGTTGTCATCATGACCTTCTACTAATAAACATTAAAATACAGAACTATTTAACTTAATTTTGTGGCTATTCCTGCAGTGCATGCAAATGGAATTTAATTAAAGATTAAAAAGTTACATTAGATAATGTTTTTGACCTCCTGCCCAATTACTGTCTATAAATATACCAACCTCTCCTTCTGGCAAGCATATTGTAAATAAAACAAAAACTACATTAAAGAAATATATCTATTGAATAGAGTTTGATAATATTAGGAAGCATTGGATGCTCTCTAAACACACAGGAAAAATCTTTTTTGTCTCAAAGATCTTGCAATTTCAAGTGCCAAAACCTGAGAAATGTGGAAATAAACACAAGAAACACAATCAGGATAAAAATGACCATGTGTAATACTTGTGTGTTTCTTTTTGGTCCTTTTAAAGACGAGCAGATATATTTCATCACCTACTCTTCTCGCTTCTCTTAAGCCGTCTTTCTTCAGTATTGAGCACCCACATCTATCCCTATGCTTCTATGCACTCCTGATTCATCTTTATCAGTTGCATTATTGTACATATTTTTAAATGGAAGGTTGTCACTCTTTGCTATGTAGACCTGTAAATGAATTTGTTATTGGATTGTTTGTTTCTTTGGATACTTGCAAAAGGTGATGATGTGCTGTGTTAAAAATAGAGTAGTAACTGTCATGCTCTAGTTTCTACACTGGTTACTTTCACGGTTTTCAAATCACAGCTATTCATATGCAGTCCATTTATATTTAAAAAAGAGCATTTAAAACCTGTATTATTGAAAAATTTTGATCCTCTTTCAATAAGTAGATACAACACACAGAAAACAAGATTTTTCCTGCCTACCAATTTCCAGAATCCATTTTGAAGCACTCTTCAAAGATTTCAGTTACCAAATAAAACTAATATAATATACCTAGGAAGTCCACCCTGCTTCTTTCTTCCCTAACAGATGTGTCTAACACAGGTAGAGGAGAAAGAATTTGTTTATTTCATAGAATTTCAGTTTATCTGTAATGTCTCAGTTTTAATTTTGTTGATAGAGATTTTTTTACTGTACTGTATGCAATTATGTCTTAATCTCACTGTTGATGAAATGGCACTGCAGCATTCAAAGGTCAGTCTTTCAGCTTTCATAATAGAAATGATGGCAAAAATAGTCACAGGCACAAAGCAGATATTTAATTGTATGTTCTAAAGAGTTGCTGCTGTTCTCAGTAGAGTTGAAATTGCCATTCATTAAGACATCAAAAAAAGTCCACAGTTACAAGAAAAGAAACATGCAAAATAACTAAAATCATAGCCAAATGCAGTAATAGCCAGTTTATCATCAAAGCAATAGTAGTTCAATGTACTCAAAAAGTGTGAATAAACTTTGTCAGCTCCTGCATTCATGATGGAAATCGGTGATAAAATCTTATTTAAATCAGAAAATGCAGCATATTGACTAATTTAACTGTCTTGAAAGATTAAGACCGTGAAGCAGCTACCAGCCTTAAACTGAGAAGCATTGGTATGTACCAATGGTGTTATACTTTGCAAAGAATAAAGAATTTGTAAACTATAAAGAAGAAAAATTTCTACTAGTTTCCAGTAGCCATTCTAAAGCAGAATTACACCCTCCCATTCATTTTTAGAGATGAATTTGCACTAAACCTTCTTTTTTGTCCTCAGTACTCTGTGATGTTTAGATGTTAGCTCTCTTCTCTAGTTTCATGAAAAAGGACTTAAAGGAATAAAAATCTGGTTGGATCTTAAACATTTCTGCCCACAGCAGGTGGAGTGAGACAGCCAAGTCAGTTTATTTTGAAACTTATGATGTTCTGATAAATATTAGCAAATTGAAGTAACAAGAATAAAGCAGCTTTAACCTAGGACTTATTCAGCCATAAAGCAAGAAAATAAGAGCCATTCAGGTTAATTCACTCTGAAATCCAGATATTTTAACAGAACACTCTAAAGTACATTCTTTATAGGATACTGGTAGCTACAGGAAGTAGACTATAAAAGAAATGTGTGTAACTTGTCCCGGTGATGAGCATGACTCACAAATTACTGCCATAACTACAAGTATGGATTTAGCAGTCTAAAATTTGCAGTGGGATTATATTAATTTTGCAACAACCACTTACAAAACCCATTTTGTGGAATGCTTTTCTCCAGACAGCACTTTTATTTAATTCAGCGATGCTGGCCATGTCAAATGCACTTGAAGACCTTTATCACCTCTGCAGAATTCCATACATGGCCTCGAAAAAATGTTGGTTTTACTGTTAATATATTTTCTACAAATACCTTATAACTTTTTCACAAAGAATAAGACTGTAGTTGAAAAATTATGGAAAACTGCCAAATATGTTTTATTCCTTTCATAACTTGAAGTGCAACATTCTTATTAATAAGAAAATTGCAGTAAGAAAGATATATATCTATTAATCTCAGATAACAGAAGACAATATGTAAAGACCAAGTTGTGTTCAGAAGAATGCTAGTAATACAATTATAAGTAGTTTACCATGACATAAGTGAAGTTTTTGCAATTTGGATCAGTTACAATAATCTCTTTTGCGGAATACGCAGTTTACAAGGCAATGCTACCTCTCAGAGAGCAAGACTGCATTCTATCTCTCACCTTTCTTTGATTAATCACAAAATTCAATGTGTCTGGGCTTTTCCCTTCTACAGCTGTGCATTCCTACTTGCAGGAGTGATTAATTCAAAAAGGCATTTTTGTTCAGTGCTTAACAGAACTTCATGAAATGAGGGCATGGGATGTAAGGTAATGACTTACTATGTATTTACAATCTGGTGAAGTATGAGAATACTGAGATTTTCCAGTGATAAGATCCTTTCCCTCTGAGTTTAAAGTATGATAACAATTTCCACCTAATTTTTTTATTAGATCAATTATGATCCTGAAACTATAACATTGCTACTATATTCCAAGTTATCTACATTTAAATATGCATTTTAAAAAAGTCTTACTTTTATATTTTGTGTATAGGTGTGTGTTAAATGCAAAGTTGCCTGTATCAAACAATCTTGAGAGACCATATAACATGGACTAGCTGTGGTAATAATAATTGAATAAAAAGTACCTTTCTGGGGTTTTTTTTACAGATTTACTGTGTATCTTTTTCCTGTCAAAACCAAGCAAAATCTATACAATGTCTTATTTCAAGGGTTTGGATATGGTGTTTTTTTAAAATACATTTTGTGTCATAGGTTCACAGAATGTAAGGCCAGAAGATCTCATTTCAAACATCTAATCTGACTCCATAAAGAGCTTGGTTGAGTCAATCGAACTTCAAAATAACTTCAAAACTCCCAGATTTATTATGGGTGAAGGGTTTCTAATATTTTTAGAGAAGGAAAATCCCAAAAGACCCCCACAACTAACTACTTTCTTATTGAAACCACTGTAAAAAAAAAAGACCATAAATATGCTGACTAGTCAGTTTTATATTGCTATTAATATTTACAAAAGACAGACATATTAAACAAGTATTTCTCTCCCCTACCGAGGATGGAAGAGTATAAAGAGAAGGATGATACAATTATATTTCGAAATGATGAAGAAATCTCTTAAGAGGGTTCAAGGTTGCTGCCTCAGTTAGTTAACAATTTTCTTATTGTAGCAGTAACTTCAGATTTTGAGAAGAGACAGAAATTATTTGAGAGTATTCTAAGGAAAACTTTAGCTACCGAACTAAAAACTGCTCGTATTTTCTCTTTGAGAATAATAATTGCAAAAAATTATCTTTTTTCATACAAAAAGTCATACTCTTGTTATGTGAGAAATTAATAGATTCTGATTTAAGAGGAAAATGAACAAACTTTTGTAGATTTGTAAGACAATAAGAATGAGAGTGACTGTGAGTTTGAAAAAATATGTTTTGCAGTGAAAAGATACATGAGTTCAATAAAAGAACAGCCTTGACTTCATCATACTTGCATTGTTGAAAAGAAAACTGGTGATGGGATCTTCAGCCTGGCAGAGATATGATACGATTCAGTGGTAAACATAAAAACAATAACAGTGCAGCATAATGTTAAAGGCAATCATACAATTTATAAAGTGTCACATTTCATTTTACAACACTAAAAGTGTTAAAGTTAAGTCCGGGTACTTCCTCTAGAAGATATAGCTCAGTTCTTAATACTTCTTCCTTATGTCAGGTTTAATTTCATGACCAGCACAATTTTGGCCTCCCGCACTTGTCCTCATTCAACTGGGACTCAATGGTAAAGAAAAACAAAAAGAAAATTACTATCAATTATGACAATTTTAATATTAGAGAAAGGCAAATACAATCTAAGAACACAATTAAAAGAGGGGTACACAAGAAATTATTTACTTTGCTTAAATTCCAAAATTAAAAAAAACCTCAAAACTGTTTTCCTTGTTGTTTTACCTCTAGGCAAGACTGTCATCTCATGCTGTTAACGCTGGTAGGCAGCTAAGCATGGAACAACCACTCGCTTGCTCCCCCTCCCATGGGATGGGGGAGAGAACTGGAAGGGTGAAATGTAGGAAACTCATGGCCTGAGACAAAGAGAGTCTAATAGGGAAAGCAAAAGCTGCACAAGAAAATAAGAAATGTATCTACTCCTTCCCAAAGGCAGGGAGATATTTTGCCATTTCCAGGACAGAAGAGACAAACACATGTAATAATTACTTGGGAAGAGAAACAGAGGAAGTCCGAGCTGGCCTCCCTTCCTCCTTCTTTCCCCCAACTGTTCCTGCTGAGCATGATGACAAACAGTGTGGGATGGTTGAGGTCAGCAGTCCCAGCTGTGTACCCTCACGACTCCCTGTGCACCCCTAGACTACTCACTGGTGGGACAGTGTCAGAAATAGAAAAGACCTTGACTGCGTAAACCCTGCCCTGCAACAACTGAAAAATCCAGTGTTGTCAACCCTCATTCAGTCCCAAATGCAAAACACAACACCGTACAAGCTACTAAGCAGAAAATTAACTCTATCCCAGGACAAACCAGCACACCTTATTTCTGTAAGTTGTACATACCTATTCACTGCATTCCTGATAATTTGAATATTTACAAATGCGGAAGATACTGACAAGATTGTCATTGTAAGTTACCTTCATCATTTTGGGAAACATTTCCCTAACTTTTATAAATCAAAAAATAAGCAAGCCAATTCTCAAAAGCAACATTGTAATGAGAGTGAAAAATGAATGAGATGTGAATTTAATTCTACTATTTTCATTTTGGCTTGGCTTCTACATCCTTTCCAAAAATAAGTGGTCTAAATGACTTCAGGTTTAAGAAGCTGTTAGTGCTTAACCATATAAAATCATCAAAATAGCCCATGAAAAATCCTTGAGAGAAAACTCTTATTAAGTAGACTCTTACAACTCCATCTCATTTCTTTTGATTCTCTCTAAAATCAAATGGTGGAGGCATGCTGACCTGAAAACTTGCTGTGCAGATTCAGGCTGGTGCCACGGGGAGGAAGGAGAGAGTTGTCCTTAGCTTCTGCTTTCTTAGAGTAACAAGACTGATCTGGGAACAGGGATCTTGGGTTGAGAAGAAGGTCAGAGAAATGACCGGGATCAGCTCCAAAGGCTTTTAAAAATATCCCTTATCTCTAAATAAATGGAAGAGGGAGGACACTCTCATTCATTGTTTTCTGGATTCGTAATGAGCTTTTGTCATTTTCTGTTTGGCCTCTTTTCTTCCTGAGATTTTTCATTACATGTTTTAGCTGATGAATAGCCAATCTGCTATTTTATATACAGTACATGATAGGTAGATAGTCCTCATATCACAGGTAGATAGTTTCGTCAGTTATAAAAAGAGACAAAATGTTTCTTTAATAAATCCAAACACTCCATTACATATAAAAACTTTTCAGCTCTTACATTTTTTATTAAAACTCTACTGTTAAAAGTATCTTTCTTTTGAATAGTTATTTGGTCATGTTGTTTTATTGAGAATAATTGCTTTGCTTCTTCTCAGCATTCTTGAGGGTAGAGGCCATTGACTATTCAATAGATACATAAAAGGAGTTTCTTAACCATTGTCAGAAAATGAATTACTCTGTTAGTATACGGGGGCTTTATGCTTATATGGCTTTTTTCTATTTGGCAGCCTAAATGGTCTTGCTTTATTATACAAAAATGGCTTCATTACTGAACAGTACAAGTATCAGGAAATTACAACCTATCATTTCATGAGATTTGTCATCTCAATTATCTAAGGAGCAAAAAAATGTGCTCTGTTTGGAAGGAGATGTTAATTGTAAGTATTGCTAGTGCCAAGACAATTCACCATTGACAGTGCAGTGATGCTATTTCTCTCTACCATAAATATCCACCCAGGACAGAACTTATAATAGTACACAAGAGTTCAGTGACTCCTTTCAAAATATTTTACTTAAATTAGCAAATGTAAAAAAAAAAGTAGTTTTTTTGCAAAGTTTTCTTTGTTGTTCCCAAAGAGGACTACAATCGTCTTTTCATATCTCTGTGTATTGATTTAAAATCACAAGTCTAATCTTGTAAATTTTGAGTACTTTTTTTAATAAACAATTTTTTTATATGTTTAAGATATGTCTCATGAAAGGACAATCTGCTTTTCAAGATGACACTCTTACTGTTCACTTGTTATTAAACAAGAGATTAATAATTACAAAACCTGCTATGCATGATATACTTACAATTTGTCACAGACTCAGAAAAAAACATAAACATTACAAATAAATATTTTGGGTTTTTTTAATAGCTAGAATTAGATGAGAGAGAGTTAAAGCAAGACATTATAATTTCTGTTTTATTGTCAGTGGTATTATTGCCACTGATAAAGCAGGCTTTTTCTTAAGCTACAAAATGTACAGATTTATTGAAAATTATTTTTTTAAATGAGATAGCTTATTAATAAAAATAGACATCAAATAAACTAGATAACAAAATGTGTGTGAATGCACTGCTATATACTTTAATCACGGATATAAATCACAGGAAGCATTATTTTAAGTTTGGTAATGGCCTAATATTTAAAGAGAGAAGCCTAACAGGCCTATTCAAAATAATGACAAATTAATATTGAAGATGCTCTCCCTTCATCTACTTGCCAAGTTTTACCACATGACATTTATAAGCAGGGTTCATTTCTTCAGACATGTTAGGAGAGGTTTTCATCCTTATTTTCCCATGACTTATTCTTCTTGCTTAATTGTGCTACACTTGCTATGACCTGAAACAGCTCTATACTAAATGGCAAAAGGTAATTATTTTCTCCTTGTTTAACTTGGTAATTCCAAATGAGATGTAAAAATACTGCATAGCTCTCAATGCTTTCTCTTCTTTGAAAACATTTGTTTGCATTCCAACAGGAATATTTTTTCCTTGTTTGAAAAGAAACAGCACACAAAATTTACTTAAGAGACTGAGAATGTAATAATCATGTTTATTCTGAATACAAATGTTCCTTCAAAAGTTGGAATATTTACTACAGAAATTTATTTATATAAATATTATTTATATAAGGAAGAAAATTTCCATTAACACACATACAAAGAAGGATGAATGATGTATTGAAGAAAAAAATCACCCTAAGGACTCTTTTTGCACAATGAAATTATTGGTTACATATCTTATTGACAACACTGGGTGGTTCCAATATTATAACTCTAGATTAGTTTGCATTTCTTAGACAAATACAAAAAATAGTGAAAAGGAACTCTGGGTTCTTCTGTAAAACTTTCATTTTCAGTTATAAAAATATTTTCATAGATAAATTCAGTGACGTAAAAACCATGATGCGCAATATTTTACAATTGTAAGCAGCATGATCTCAGTTCAAGTTAAAAATTAAAATAAGTTTAGCTTTAAGGACACAAATAATGTTTTAAAGTCATATAATTTCAGCTCCTATGGGAGAGCTCACATGGTGAAAGCTCTGCATAAGATTGTATATTTTCCTGAGCAGAATACAATTAAGAAAAGCAGCATAACGTGCTTCTGCAGATGGCATGTGAAAAATAGATATTATTTTTCTATTATGTCACACAGGAGAAATTCCTTTCAATTTATTTTACAAATTAGAAATGAAAAATTTCATTCTACACTTTTCATCCCATGTCATGAATGGGAGGTCATGTTTTCTTCAGAAGTACCTCATTCTTTGTTGATCACTCAGGATTGCTCAAATATCATTCAGCTAGAGAATAACAGAGCTTAATGAATTTATTTAAATGTCTCTCTTCGTTCCCTTATATCTCACTAATTCAAGCTCTTTTAGGGAAAAGAGGCATTTACTAATAAAACCAAAGGAAAAAGTTATAAGAGATAAACACAGTTTTCCCTTTCTTCCACAAAACTGTTACTAAAGAAACGTTCACAATGAAGTTACCTTGAATATTTGAAGTTAAGGCTGTATTTGTTTACCTTGTGACACACAACTATATTAGACAGGTGTTTGAGTGGCTGCCTGAGAAGGAAAACTATGACTTGCATGGGATGACAATTTTGTTTAGATGTTCTAAGAGGAATAGTCTGTGGATTTCAGCATTTTTCCCTTCTAGAGGGGGAATTAAATTATTCACTGAGGTCTCTAGGGGCTACTGAGCTGGGATTCCTGAAGTTAAGAGAGAAAATGAACTATGCTGTTGCTGTTGCTTGTCTCTTGAGTAGACTTGCTGATGCAAAATTTAGGTGTAGAAGCAAATAGCTTAAAAGCTTATTGTTTCTCTGTTTCTAAGTTTTTTATTACTGGTTAATGTTAAAAAATAATATTAAAATAGCAGAACATTTGTTTTCTATGGCTTCCATCTGATGCCATGAAGATTTTTTGCCTTTTCTTTTATACCCCTGTTATACCTTTTTTACAACTTCTGTATTAGTGCTTTTTGCCTACATTCTTGGACTTGTTTGTTCAGCTAGGAGACTGAACATTTTAGAGGCTTCGTAGCCAGGGATCAGTGTGCCCCAGACCCCAAGGTCCTCTCCAGAACACATTCTGTAAACTAAGATAGAACCATCCAGGGGAATGTTCCTTGGGGAGGGGGGGCTCACTTGAGCCTCTCATTGGGGAATTTTTGATAGATATGCTAATTAGTAAAACCTATAATGTTATACTAGATTTTTTTGGTGGGGGGATTGCAGTGTGCACTTCAGTGGGCATTGCGGTGTGCATTTCGGTGCATTTGACCTGGACGTCGTGCGGCTAAGGATCCTTAAAATATATACCAAGGTAAAATCCATTTTCCCCTTCTAACCATGTTTGACTCTTGATTTTAAGACCAGGAAAAGGCATCACATCTATAACATATATTCCACTCCTCCTAGCTCTTTCAGTTATATTTTTTGCAAAATGTTTTACAAAAAAAGGACCAGAAAATATAAATTTCATGTTTCAGTTACTAGTTCCAAAGTGCTCCCTTTTAGGGCCAGTACTCTTCAATATTTCCATAAAAAACTCAGACACAGGACTTGAAGGTAGACTGGGCACGTTTGCCCCTGATACTAAATTGGGAGGAGCTGTTGACTCTCTCAAAGGCAGAGAGGCCCTGCAGAGTGACCTCAACAAATTAGTCAGCTGGGTAATCACCAACTGCACGAAGTTCAACAAGAGCAAGTGCTGGATTCTGCACCTGGGATGGGGCAATCCTGAATGTACATAAAGGCTGGGGAACAAGACACTTTAGAGCAGTGCTGTGGAAAGGAATCTGAGAGTCCCAGTCAGTTCAAGTCAACAGTGTGAATGAGTGAATGTAAGGCCAGCTGCATCCTGGGGGGCATCAGGCACAGCATTGCCAGCCAGGCAAGGGAGGGGATTGTCCCACTCTGCTCTGCACTGGGGCAGCCTCACCTCGAGTGCTGGGGGCAGTTTTAGGTGCCACAATGTAAGAAGGATGTAAAGCTATTAGAGAGTGTCCAGAGGAGGGCTCTGAAGATGATGAGGGGTCTAGAGGAGAAGCTGATAAGGTCACTTAGTCTGTTTAGCCTGAAAAAGAGGAGACTGAGGGAAGACCTCACTGCAGTCTACAACTTCCTCACAAGATGAAACATAGGGACAGGCACCTATCTCATTCTCCTCTGTGGTGACCAGCAATAGGACTCAAGGGAATGGGAGGAATGGGTCAAGAGAGATTTAGGTTAGATATTAGGAAAAGGTTTTCCACCCAAAGAGCAGCTGGGCACTAGAACAGGCTCCCCAGGGAAGGTGTCATGGCACCAAGCCTGCCAAATGTTCAAGAAACATTTGGACAGTGCTCTCAGGCAAATGGATGGGGTTCTTGGAGGGATCATGTGCAGAGCCAGGAGTTTGACTCAATAATCCTTGTGGGTCTCTTTCAACTCAGGATATGCTATGACTCTATGATTCTGCATTTTACCTGAATATATATTTGCTTTGGATCCTATTTGTAAAATACAGAAAGTTTTAAAACCATGAAAACCCTGGAAGAGAAAAACCTGAAAGTGTTGTTCAGAGACAATGGAGGTGAGAGACTCAGGCAATCAAACATTCTAATTTGTGCTTACCCAGTCTGAATGCAGTGGGCATATTTCACTTCCCTGTCATGCTCTGATCCACTGTTGCTAGGGAGAGAGGATGACGGTGGTAAAATGACTTTATGTACTAAAATTGATTTAAATTACAACCGTCATTCTCACAATAATCCTTTTAATTGCTCTTAGGAATTATGAAATTAATTAAGAAATATCTTGTGCCATCCCCTCAATTTAAAAAATAAAATATTGGTTTAATTCATTGAATGATTGCTACATTGTGAAAAGTAATCATCTTACTTTTTTTATTTCTATGAAAGAAAAAATAGTACCAAAAAGAAAATGAAAGTTGAATGTGCCTGATAAAGAAAGATTCATCTTTTGAATCCATTTCACCATCTCGATGCCTACCTTATCAGCTAAACCAGATGAGATTAGTGGTGTCTTGAGTCCTTTTAAGAGGAAGAAAGCCTTTGTTTTTCACTTGGTAACACTCACTTTCCTGTCATTTTTTCTCTTTCTAAACCTTTGTGTTCAACTTAAACTGCTGGGAAAATACATTAACCTTTAAAGGGAAGTGGCAAAATAATCTATTATATGAAATATAAAAATATTTCCTTCAAGCTATAGTTTTTCTTTTCTTTCTGTACTAATTAAGTGTTTATGCAGTGTTTACAGTTGCACACTGTTAGCCAGATTTAATTAGGTGACACAGGACACTAAATATATTAAGAGAGCCCTGCCACATACCAGGAATCAGATGATGACAGCAATTGCAAGGGTGGCATTAAACTTTTATCTGCATTGCCCAGCCCTTGGTTCTTTGAATTCTGGAGTTCTTCCTCTGTAACATTTTAGCGTATTCTCAGTCTAATTGCTAATCACACTGATTGTCAATGACTGCAAGGTGAGAAAGGATAGGAAACTCTTGCTCCTGCTCTCATATCTTTACACCTTCTGTAGCAATAATACAATGACAAGGTAGAAATCATTATTTTTTGTTCAGAGCACTGGAAAAGTCCTTATTCTGTAATTGATATTTTCATAGCAAATAATGCCAGTCAGGTTCCACCAGATGTGTGACACAAAATCAGTTATGCTATACCTAGAATCTAGATAAATGCTTGTTTTGATCCAAACCATAAATTTTACTCATCTGCAATTCTGGTATTAAAGACAATGCATTCTGCATTTATATCAAATGCTCCTCTTTAATGAATAGAAATGAACAAAGAAAGAATTACATTAAAAATATAAAAGTAGAGACAGCTGGGGTGGGGGAGAAATTCAGCCTGTTCAATATAGGCAAGATTCTGAATAAGGGTCATGAATACTACTTAAGCAATGGGCCATTAGGGCGGTGTGGTTATCATGAAATAATCTCACCCCTGGAGAGATAACTATAGACCAGATGCAGCCATGTGCTTCTAAGCACCCAGGGGTGTAGTTATCATGATAATCACACCTGCTGATTTTGTTTCATTGCCACTATAAAATTTCCTATATTTCGTCTCAGTACAAACATAACACAGTGTTTAAGTATATTATTCTGACCACAGAAAATTGCCAATTAATGCAAGAATAGTTAAGTAATTTAAGCTGCAATACTACTACAAAACCATATAAAAATGTGATGGAGAGAGTAGTAAGTAATAGTAGTAGGGTAAGTTTGAAGGAAATAGATCCTTGTTTCAGAGGAGAAAGGGCACATTATCAGATGTTTAAAATACGTGAAAGGCAAGACCCTATCTTCCACTGCACCAGGACAAAGCCAGAGCTTCTGTCTTCCCCACTTGCCAAATATTTGACCTCTTAATGCTAAAATAGATACAAAGGATTCAGTACCTGTAGCAAAAAGCTTTAGGTAACTTTTTTCCCCAAAAACCAGGCTTCATCAAACCCCTTTGGTACCTATCTCCTGAGAAATCCCAAAGATTTGAATTCATAGTGTATGCATCAAAGACCCCACTTCCTTTTGTCTGGAGACAATGGTTGGGATGGCTGTTGGCAAAATATTCACAGTCCCCTCAGGGAGATGAGCTGTCAAGTAATAATAAGGCAGCAAGGAGCATCAGGTAGCTGGGTCTGGGCTTCTGTGGAAATACCTCTGAATCTGACTTATTTTAAAGGCACGGGGCTCCATCTAAAGAGTATATGGTCCTCTCTCTTCACTGAAGCAGTGTTACCTGACACAAAAGAATACATTAGGAAAAAAAGTAAACAGATGGAGTTTCATCTTCACAGCTTTAACCAAATGAAAGGAAAGAAGGGGCTTTGTTTTCTTTCCATAATTAAATCTGATTCTCTTTGAAGTAAATTTCTGTTGCCTGGAAGAGGCCTAAATAAAAAAAAAACAAGCTGAGGAAGCCTGGACAAAATTAAATTAAATGTTTTCCTTTCACTGAGGTTTTAAGACACAGGATGATTCTTGAAATATGCCTGAAATTTTGACAACCTCTTCATGAACATGATCTAATAGAATTAGGTCTGTAGGTTTATCAGCTGAATGGCTTGTGATTCATCTAGGGTGCACATTTCAGTAGACATAGAACACAGACAAAAATTAAGTGTTAATTTTATGATAAATATTGATGATAAACAATACCTGTTAAGAAGAAATTTTACCAGAGAAAAAAGCTAAATAAAACATTTGCTATATGCATATTACCTAATTTCAAGTTTTTAAAATATCTTAGGCTTTTTTGGCTGGCTTTCTAAAGGTAAGATTATCGACTCTCAAATCATAATGTCATAGAAAGTACTGACAATCACATTAGGACAGCATGATCAGGAGCTGTTAGTCTAGCTGGGGTTTTTTTGTCTGGTTTTTTTTGTTCGTTTGGTCAGTTGGATTTTTTTAATCCAGATTCCTTAATAAACGGCAAGACAAAGTGGACAGAATTGAAGATAAAGCTTAGCAACACAGTTAGAAATATAAACTATGTAAGGCAAAATATAACTCTAAATATTTTTAATATCGTGTTTTCATTGCTTCATGGTTGCCAGGAGGTCATGAGGGAGAAAATAATGAAGAAAACACAATAACTGAGACATAGTCAGACAAATGGCAGAGGAAAGAAGATATGAGACAAAAGAGAATGGGAAGGTATCAAAAGCAAATAAAAATCCTAAAGAGAAAAGAGAAAATTTGAAAAAAACAGCTAAGGAAAATTAAACAACAAATAACTGAGTAAATTGTACCAAAAATGTTATAAAAAGCAAGAGAAAACTAATATATAATAAAATATTTAATTATTAGTATATTTATTATTTTAATATATCAATTAATTATAAATAAATATGAATAAATCTTAGATTAATTAATATTATAAATTAATATTATTATATTCCCTTCATTTTGGTTAACTAGTGTCAATCACATACTATTAGAATTCTGTCTGAAATGTCATTTACTTAGATTTGAAAAAATAAAATACATTTTAAAGCCTTTGTAAAAGCCAGAGTTCTCTTTTCCACATTTCTAGCTCCTATCGGAATGGCTGAGGTAAAAGCATTAATCAACTTGATCAATAAATGAATTTGTGGGGACAGAATTACAAACATCTTGAGGAATTTTCAGTTTCATACATTGCATTAACCTCTAACCGCTTCTATACTTTAAAAATAAAGAAATTCTGAAAAACAGTCACCTGAGCAATTTATAACTCTTCATATTTTTCCAGATACAAAATTCTATTTAAACACACTATTATCTTCCTGTACCATATATTTAGACTTCTTTTAACATGCTTTTCATATTTAGATATTATTTTCTCTGAAAAAAATTCATTTATACACTTACTTGAAAGTATTTTTACCTTTATTTGTGCTTGTGTGTCTGAATTTTGTGGGGGTTTTTTGTGTTGTGTTGTTTTGTTTTGTTTTTCAAGAAAAATGTACTAAATATTTTCTCAAGAGAACACATACAAGAAAAGAGTCGGAGCTGACATTATCAGATATTATTAACATGATTCAAAAGTGACTTTGTTTTAATTTTTCTTAGAAGACTTTAGGAAAAAAAATCTATAGTTAGGGGAAACTGAAGCTAAGTACTTAATGTAAGGGATTCTTTTTGCTATGCAAGTGGTAATTCATAATAAACCACTGTTCAGGAGAATGGAAGAGGAAAAGGAAAGGAAGGAGATAATTTGTCAGATAGTCAAACTCTAGCCAAGAATTTCTTTAATCGTGTGGACTTGAGGTCATGACCTCATCTTCATTTGACCACTAAATGTAAAATATATAGATGCAAATGGGTCTGGTAAGATAAACCAAAAAATATTGGTAACTGCACAGTATGTAATTTTCAAAGTCCAGCTGAGAGTTCTTTGCTTTTTTGAACAGGGAATGGGAGAAGGCATTCAAAAACTTTATGACTGAGCTGAGTTTAGTCTTTTGCAAAAGGAACAGGGCACTGGAAAGTGATGTGCATTTCTTCCTCATCTGTGTTCCTAGTCAAAAAACAAAATATATTGAGAGTAGCTCATGCAGAAACAAACTATTTTATGACATTTTTTAGCATTTATTTAAGAGTCCTTGAGCAGTAGCTCCATTTAGCCTGATCAGATTTTTTTCAGGATGCATAGTCATCAGATAAACTTCTAGGAGTGTAAAAACCTTTAAGAGTTAATTTATCTTTTCTTCTCCTCCACATGTGTTCTCCTTGAAGTACTCTGGGCTAAGGAAGAAAAATTTTGTAAGGCAATTTCCTTAAGAAAACAGGCAGATGTAAGATTTTGTAATTAACTCCTCTCGCCTATTTTAACTCATGCAGATGTAAGTTATTTAATTGCTACTTTATTGGCTCTGAGTAGATTGGTTGTGTTTTAATGGCATCTGTATGTTTTCTGCTTCACTGGCATTATAGGAACCATTGCTGTGATCTATATAGGAAAGCTACATTGACTGAGTTTGAGATAGCAGAAAATTACATACTGAAACTCAACACACAATTTCTTATTTTTCTGCTATTTAGTGTAAGAAGTAGAACGTCCACAAATCCAGCAGACCAGTTTATCTATCTGCCTGGTCTCTCAATGTCTATTGTGTGGGAACATATAATTGGTTTATTTTTTACTAAGAAATAATAAGTACAAATAATCTGATGAATGCAAATATTCCACAACTCTGAATATTCTACTGCTTTGATAATGACATTAGGCACTACCTTACTTTCCTTTGTCTCATTACAGCTTCTCCTCCTATTACAGGTCAAAATGCAAACACCATGAATAGCTTTCCCAGACATAACAAGAAAATAATAATAGAGAACACAAAAGTACACATCTGAAAAGGTGGACAGACAGCAGGGATCTTGGAGAACAAAACAGAATAACCCTATTGGAGAAAAGAGGCAAGAGGGGGAGAATAGAGGAAAGGCAAGGCATAAAGTAATATGAGCTTTAGCAAGAATGGGAAAACTGTATTTCAGCAGTAAAACATGCTAAAATTGAAGGTATTTTCATCTACTGTCAAGATGGGAGATAAAATGCAATCACAGTTATATTTGATAAAGTGTAAAGAATTTATAAGACAAAAAAATCTGGAAAACTTGCAATGATAAGAGAAGAAAAAATATTGTTGAACACAGGCCCTTTAGTAAGGAGGAAACTTGAAAGAGCCTTCCAAAAAGAGAAAAAAGTCTGTATAAAAGACAGTTATATGGAGAGACAGAATGGAAGCAAGGGGATAGGAAACTTGAATATAAATAAGGAGCAATAAGCAGACACCTAGAGTTGTGGCAGTAAGGAATTGGGTTTTAACAAATCCATGAAAGAGAGCAGAGATCATAGGGAATAATGGGGTTCTGAGACAGTCCACAGTCATCTTATGGGCAGCATGACATGGTAGGAACATGCAACACTGCCACAACATCTTTTAAAGAATTTTAATAACAAAATTTACCATTTGTAGTGATTGGTTCACTTTAGACTGGGGATGCGTTGATTTTTAAGGGCTTGTGTTTAAAACAGACTGCTCCCTGAAAAAGCAATCTGTTAAGGTTCAGGTTTTTTTAGTTCATTGATTTATATTATTCTAGTAAACCTGACACTTCTGCTCTAAAATAACCACTTGAAAAACACGATGTCTCTTTAGTGAAAATAGTAAAGTTGTGTTTTACTTTACTGTTTATGATGCACTTCTATCTTTTCTCTGTTGTTAATTTTACCTGGTTCATTTTTAAATTTATTTTCTAACTTTTATCAGCATTTAAACCAGCTATCAGAATTCAGAATCCTCAAAAGCAAATGATAATCTGAACTACTAATGTTCAAGAACAAACAGTACTCAATGAAGATTGCTTTTGCAAGTGAATAATGAAGTGAAGCTGAAGTCTCTGGCAGACACAGAAACAGCTTTTGAAGACTGTATTCTATTGTTACAGAAGATGGTAGCTCTTTTGCTAGAGTTCAATGAGTTTTCTAGAGTTGAAATTTGTAGAATGAAAAAAAAATTTATAAACATTTATAAAGAGAAAATAAAGGTGAAAACTGCCACACTGAAGTAAATTTCACATCCCAAATGTAATGGATATCAGTGCTCTAGAAATCCTCAGGCATCTTAGTTTGGACATGCAAGAAAAGTGCCTTGCATAGGCAAGAGAAATTCAGCTCCAGCTTGTATACAAGCAATGTTTACAGTGTTGATGAGCTATCTGCTGCCAAATCATTGTTCTTCCTTACTGTGTCTAAGTTAGACCTCACTCAGCCTGACAGCTGTAAACACTACCTTTCATCTAAGACAGGATGAGTAAGAACATGGTTAAACCACTAAGTAATTCCATCCCAAGAATACAGATTTGTCCAGAGAAGAGCTTACCAAGGGAATGAAGATGCTTTTTTGGCCAGTATTTGTCCTGAAGGCAAAAAATAAGGAAATGTTGTTTCAATGGCAAAGTCAAATTAATAATTGTCTGCCCTCATACATGGCTCATTACCCTCCTTGGTCATCTTTGTGGCATCATGTGCTAAATCAGTCCCAATAATTAATAATTAAAAAATAATAACTTTTGCTTAAATTATGCCACAAAATTTGTAGCTAGGTAGAAAGAAAAAACACCTGAAAAATAAGGAGGTAAAGATTACAGGCTGAGTGAGTGTAGCTTGCTGAGAAATATGTATATAACAATAAAAAAAGATAACTTTATCTTGAGCTAAAAAGGAAGTTAAAAGTGTTTTTAGGTGCATGCTATTTAAAAAGGTCTCAGAGCAGTGAAAAAAAGTATTTTTATTTATTTACTTTCAAACTTTATTGTTGGATTTCTGTTATGTTCAGGGAATCAAGACTGTATTTGTAAAGAGGATTTCATCAAGAGAATAACACCTTTTTCTCATCCTAAATAGATGACTCACAAAAAGTTGAATTTTTCTAGCTCCACAAAAGAAGATAAGATAGGATATCAGCTGCAACATCATAAACTGCAGCCTCTTATGACTTTTGAGATCCAGGTTGGTTCCCAGTTTCATGTGAGTTCTGACTGTGCTGATGGAAGCTCTCATTGATACTGCAGATTTTCCTGGAAGAAAAAATGACACCAGTTTACATACGTCAGTAATCTTCAGGAAAAAGGTATTACTTGAGCATAAAACAATGTATTCTCTAAAATATCTACCAGCTGTCCTTCCCATTTATCTTATTAAGGAATGAGGTACCTATTACTAATCCAGTTTGATGATGTAACGTCAGTAACTTGCTCATACTGAGGTTTTGTTAACACCAGGTAACATAGATTAGGCCACTTGACTTTGTGAACTTCAGTCCTATCTCAAGAAGCATCTTTAAAAGACCCAATAGATACATCCAAAGCAGTAATAAGCATCTTCCAGAATCCTGTAGAAATCCCACAATATGCTAAATGCATAATTTTCAGCCCTTGAGATGCCTCAGAGCAGTGCCTCAGTCCTATGCTTGTCCTCACCGTGTCCTTCCACAAGTTCAGTGCCTGCCACCAATTCACAGTCACTAACGTGTGCCTTGCTCAGCTATTCTGGCCTCTTAACATGAAGATCTGTATGCATATATTTTGCTGGGTGTAGGAATGCTCACCCATGCTAAGAGACAGAGCAGTCACCAGGAGAATGCATTTACAGAATTCCAGACAGGGATAAAAGTCCCTTGAAAACCACCATGACTGCCAAGGCAGGCTACAGTAGTCTCTTCGTATCATTAAAAGATAATTCCCTGTTACATACAGATTAACCCTATCAAGGTATACTAATTGCCACCCACTTAAACCCCTCTTTGCTTTGTCTGTGCTTTTCTGCAGGTGTGAATTTCAGGCTAAATGAAAACACTGTTGCTGTCTTCATGCCTGGGAGAACAGAACAATATCAAAAGCATTGTCAAACTCAGGGAAAAAGGCACTGGTTTGCAAAGAAACTATCTGTGGGCAGATTTGACTTTTAATTTCAATTTTAAAAACTTCTTTCTGCTTATGAAAATGGAATATAATGCTCAATTCTTTTTTAAATGCAACAATTTAGCAACAACAAAAAGATAGTATGATATATTTTGGGAATAACTCTGTTCATAGCATGTTTTGTCTAGCCAGTGTATGTAGAGAAAGAAAACAGGGAAATGTACTTAAATATTTATCAAATTTCAGGAAATGACAACTATATTGTATCATGAAGATACTAAAACATCACAATTACTTGAACAGTAACAGCTTATTCTGATAACATTTCTCTTTACAAAGGTAAGATGTGAGTCACATTTTGCCCACAAGTATGACTGAAAATGTAGTGTTTCCACCTTGCGAATGCACAAATGCCTGTACAGCAATTACCCTTGAAAGTACACACAGTTGTACTTTTTCTGCTGCTTGGAATTCATCCAGAGCAAGTCCAGAAATAATGCTATCTCAGCTGAACAACTAAAATAGTACTGATGGTGAATATTCCCAATTATATTTTTCTTATTCTAATAGGAAAATATTTTTTCATAATTTGTACACAAAAAAAAAGAAAAAAAAACCGCATTGCTGGGCAGAAAATAAGTAATCTGCAAAATGAGTACTATGTAGAAAAATATTTTACTTTTAAAATTGGTGCTGGGTATAAAATTCTGACTTGCTTTTGTTTTATATTCTTCCTCTAAATGAATAAAAAAAATATATTATTTTTTAACAATTACAAGTTACTTGGCTCTTCTTCTGTACATTGCATATTCTGAAAATTTTGTGCACATAATTGAATATAGATTTTATATGATTCTTCTAATTTCTTTCTTTTGTACATTATTTGGTTAATAATCTGTTGTTGCACTGTGATACCCAAGAAAAAACACTCCAAACACATGCTGAAGAAGTAGTGTTTGAAAGTACTGAAGTCATAAATTAATTTTCAGTGTACAGAGAAATCAAAAGCAGTTTTCTGAAGAATAAGAGATTTATTGAAATATGGTTTATTCTGCTTATTATATCATTGTTCTTAACAGTCTTCCATTTGGGAGCCATTTTTATAGGCACTTTACAAATGAATAGGGAGGGAAGATTAAATTAAAATATCAATTTTGTATGGTGAATAACCTGCTTAATTCAGATGGAAGATAAGTCTAAAATCACATAGTTGACACCAGAAAAATACTGAGTTGAAAATAAAAGGGGCTATGTATTGCCTTAGTCCAAATCTTTTTTTAACCTTGTTTATCGTGAAACATGAGTGCTCTGCTTGCTCATTAGTATTCATATCAATGTTTGTCCAAAGAAGAAGTGGAAATGTACTCTACCATCTGATGTCCTGCTTTATGTTCTTTTGCTTTTTTTTAGTTTATTCATCAAACACTGAGAATAATAGGCAGCGAGCAGAGGTGAGCCAGCTCTGTCACACATTTTCCTGTATTGAAGCTGCACAATTATGTGACAGCAAGTATTGATAAACTCCAGTATAGTTGTAATTTTGCCACAACACTCACACTAAATTCTACTTAAAAGTGAATTTTCCTAGCTGAAAAAGCCTAGTCTTCAAGGATTCCACTCTGCTAAATAAAATATTATTTTAGGTTCTGTCAAACAATTTTTTGAATAATGAGAAATCAAATAATCTTATTTCTTGCTGCCTATAAATTCCGAGCTAGTGTGAGGTGACAGAAAAAAAGAAAATAAAATTGATCTTCTGTGGTTAAACCAATTTTCATTAAGAATAGCTCTAAAACACAAGTTTGCTGGGTTTTTTTTCCACTACCTGTACCATTTTTAACATCTTTAAGAAGAGGTTTTTGCCATAAATTATTTTGGTAATATATTTGAGATTTACATTTTTCAGCTCTGAAAGACTGACCCTTTCTTTCCAAAAAGCACAATATATTTTCACAAAGTGAGATAAACTCCTGCTACAGTTTAGTATAATTGGAGAACAGTTTGCAAGTACAGTTTTCAGGGAAACTTTTGTTTTATTGTCAGAGTGTATGCTAGTATTTTGCCTAAAGGATACACTTTAAATATTGGAGTTAATTTTATACATATAAGTATATACATTCTTGCAATGTCCCGGACTGTTTTTTTCACAACATTCAAAATCACAGCATATTGTGAGACAGTACTAAAAGAATAACAATATTTACAATAAATCCCGATACTTTTTTCGAGATAAGAGTGAAATCTAACTCAGTGCACTGATGCAGGATCTGTTTTCCTTCCTCTACTTTTCTTTCTTGTGCAATTTTAAAATTGGTAATTTGCCTAAAAATCTTTGCATATTTTGGAATTTGAAGTCTATCCTGCCAAATATAGACTGACAAATTTAGCCATTATTTCTCATTTTTGACCAGTAACAATAGCATTATTCTTATTAGTATTTCTTAATGAGTCAGTAACATAAGAAACATAATTAAGGCTGAAAAATTATGAGAAAAAAATATTTGTTTCCCTCCTCTTACACTATTATATATAAACATATACATACCGTGAAATAATCAAATACTGCACAGCTAGAAAGAGAAACAGATAGAAAAAAGCACATACGTACTTGTTTCCCACTAACTTATTACTTAGAAATAGTTCTAGAAAATGCTGCTGGGGTTGTCAGGCCATTCTGAGGGAGATGTAATCACACATTCCCTGAGCCTGAGAGGGTAAGAAAATCTAACCCTACCTCAGAGCTTCAATTCTTATTCATATATTCATTGTGCTGTACTTGTTCATTTCTGCCAGCTGTTGACTTTAGGATTGCATTGGTTTGTTTGTCATTAAAAATGTTATTTTCTAATCAATAATAAATATCATCTGAGGAAAGAAATAAAAAAAAGAACAAACAGACAGAACTCAGTGTCTGGAGAAATATACCTCTCTATTGAAAAAAACCACAACAAACAAATTGGTTGTAAACAGAAGACCCTCATTCATCATCCATTTAATAATACCTGGAGCCAGCATCAAATAATTTTGGACTGTTTATTTTTCTAATTCTTTTTCCCCGCTGAAGCTTTTGACAAGTCTATTTCTAAAGGCATATTGTTCCTACCAGCCACAGAAATTCTATCCCTTCCACAGAGCTCAGAGAGAGAAACTGAGAATGAGTATTTGGTGAAAAGAGATTTAATGTTATGAACTGAGATGATGAGCCTGATGTGCAAGAAACATTATAGATTTTGATCTGATCTTCTTTCTGGTTTTTCATATTTTGAAAAAAAACTCTAAAAATCAGCACAGGAAAAAAATATTGGAGCAGTTTTTGCAAACTGCTTTTTAAAATACTTCTCCTTGAGAAACAGTAAATTTGGAAATTAATGAACAAGATATGAAGTCAATATTCTTTCTTTAGTTTTGCTTTGTTCTTAGAGATGATTCTTTAGTCATTCTTTCTCTTCTTTTTGATTGCTATAGACAGAGCTGTTCTTGCAGTGTTGAATATTTGCTCATACTCTTTCCAATAAATGACTCATGAGAGCTCGTGATTACCAGTATGAGAGTTTCTACTCTAACTTAATATATTGGTACTTGTACAATGAGTAGGTTTTTCCATAAGTGCTAATGCTTTCTGTGTGTCAGCATGCCGTTCTCTCTTGTGGCTGACCCACAAAGCTTTAAGTCTGCTTCTCTTCCAGCTGTCAACTCAAGTTTTATCATTGCAGATGAGAGATGCAACTGTGGAATAGGCTTTTATTTCAACATTAAACTTCCCACTAGGCTGTATCAAGCCTGAGACCTTGACCACCAGATTTAAATTTAAATAATTACATACATTGCTGAGTCTGCTCTCTGGCCTGAATTTAGTTTTATTTTAGCAATCAGTCAGCATAGGTTGTAATCAAAGTTTAATCTTTTCCTAAGAACAATTCTGGACCATACTTCAAAAAATAACATAAATCTAGGGTACATTTCTACTTTCCAGAAGCAGTGTGAGACATTGATATAGGATATTTCACAGTAAATATCGGTATAAAAAAAATATACAAGAACCTCTGAGATTTCTGAAGATATACCAAACATTTTACCTCCTCAGTGTCACTGAAAACAGGGAAATAAACTTTCCAACCAGTTTGTTATGTTAGAAAGACAGCATGACTTTATTTAGTGCACTGAGTGCATGGGGGATTCTCTCCACCTAACATGCACACCCAGCAGCTTAACAGACCTGGCTATATTAATGAAACCAATGCATATTCACTACACTCCTATTACATATTCATTACATTTCCTGAATCATGCATATATGCTACTTATTTCAGTGGACTTATTGGATGTGGTTCCGGATCATCTAAAGAATATTTTCTCCTTGAGAGTATCTCAAATATCAGTCAGTTCATAATGTACTTCTCTTACTAGTCTTTGCTGTGACACACAACCCTTGTTCTCAAAACTAAGACATCTGCTAGTACATATTAAACACGGATATAAGTAAATAAGGAAGCAACAGCTGGCACAAGACCATATAAGATATAGAGAAGACAAGATATAGAGGATAAACACAAAGCCACATTAATCTCTGGCATTTGTACTAAGAACTATGTAGTACCAAACCAAGCATTAACCATGGATATAGGAATCAAACATTATTGTGCTAAAGTTAAAAGAATTTTCCAACATCTTCCTCCACTACTGCATAGATTCCTTTTTAAATATATGCAACTTGTTCATTAACATTGAGTCTACCAAGAGTTCAGTATGGAAGCTTAAGACTTAAAAATGAGTAAGAATAAAAAGAAAAATAAAAAGGGAGTGGTTTTCCTCAGAACTGGGTGGCAACATGGATACAAAATTCAGGAGAAATTTTGAAGGTGAAAGCAATACAGTGTTTTTTTCCCTCAGCTTTCTGAAGATGGATTTTATTCTTTCATGATTCAAATCCTTTTGCATTCTAGTGTGTTTCCCACATTCCTGCATCTTCTTCCACTACATTCTATTTAAAGAACATACAGATGCTCCTTTAAATTGTTTTGGGGAAAAGTAATCATTAGTTGAATCAAAGTGGTTTTATATAGTTGTCCAGAATGAGATGAGACCAAAGGCTAGGGGATTCCTAAAGCAGTCACTGTGGTTACTACAGTCTCAGCAGGGACTCTTATTTTATACAAACTTGAGAAAAGTTGCTAATTTTTACTTGCCTTCAAAAGGTATAAAGCTTATTTGATTGTGAGTGGTTTTATTTTTTACTAAAACTTGAAAGGACTGTTGTCATTGCATACTTACTTTTTAGGTCCTCTACATATTTAGAAACTTTTACCATGTGGATGACCTCATCTGGGCCTCTTTCCCAAACCTCACTCTACTTACTAATTAGTTTTAATGCCAGAAGTCTAGGTTTTTGTTTTATTATGCTAGTCTGGTATGTAAAATTGTACCACACGATAGATTTATAAAAGCTTAAGTAGATCTTAGCAGATGCTTTTGCTGCCAGGCATCAAATTTATTCCTGTCAGTGTGGAGCCAATACTTTGTTACAGAAAAATTTATCCTCTCTTGAGTTATTAAAGAAGAGTTAGAACACTCCTTCCTATACTTGCAAAATATACTCTCTAAAGTTTCATTTCTTTTTGTTTCCTTCCTTGACTGTTTTTGTTGACGACAAATTTCATCCTAATCTGACTATTTTTTCAAGGTACCTAGTAGTTAGTATTTACTTTTAGCACATTGCCTCAGTCACTTCTAAACCCTGTAAAAATTGCCCTGTCTGTTCAGTGATTTCAGTGTTTGTGGAGGTTCAGTAGTTTTCTAGACACCATGTGATACAAGATTACAAGGAAAGCTGTATATAAGCTTCTAATGTAAAGTAAACTATATGATCTGCAGAGGAAAATACATAAGTTTTCTAATTCACATTGTTGTTGCAATATATTCATATTGAATCTTCTTATCTTGCAGAATAAACTTGTGTCCATATTTCTTCCTTTTTTACATCTCAGACTTTTTTTTTTTTTTTTAAAGAGTGCACAAGATGGTACTTTTATTTATTATGACAGACTTGCACTACTGGTTGCCATTTAAATACTGTACTAGCAAAGAGAAAATCCTAGTGTCTGCTGTAGAGTACAAGTCTATTGCCCTTTTCTATTTTATATCCTATTTGAAGTGGATGTGAAATAAGTATTTCTAATCTGTACTGGGCTATGTAAAATTAATTATCTGGCTGAAGCAGGAAATTATTTTGAAATAATGTTTTTAATATAAATATTTTTTGATTTAGTATTTTAACTATGCAAGAAAATGTGGTTTTCTGTCTAGTATACACTGTAAACACTAAATACACGCCTGGCCTAGGGGGCCAAGGAAATCAGGAGTGACAAGAAAAGGAAGTGAAAAAATTGTATGAGTGTTGGTGACTTCTTGGAAGAGCAAGTGACCATGAAATGGATAGAGAAGGGAAAAGCAAATAGAAAAAAAAAAATGAAAAGAAAGTACAGAGTAAAGGATAATATAGAAAAAAAATATTCATGTGGAGTTTTTTCCTAAATAAGCAAAAAGCACAGAAACAAGAAAGACAGGAATTCACAGTGAACATGGGCTAGAATCATAGAATGGTTTGAGTTGGAAGTGACCTTTAAATATCATCTAATCCAATACCGCTGGAATGAGCAGGGACAATTTTTTCAACTAGACCAGGTTGCTCAGAGCCCCAGCTAGCCTAATCTTAGATGTTTCCAAAGATCTTCCACCTCTCTGAGCAACCCATTCCAGCATTTCAACACCCTCATCATAAGAAGTTTCTTCCTTATATCTAGTCAGAATCTACCCTTTTCTAGTTTTAAATCATTACCCCTTGTGCTATCCCAGCCTTAGTAAAAAGTTTGCCCCCATCTTTCTTGTAAACCCCTTTCAAGTAGTGAGAGGCTGCAATAAGGTCTCTCCTGAGCCTTCTCCAGACTGAACAACCCCAACTCACTCAGTCTGTCTTCATGTGGAAGGTGTTCTATCTTCCTGATTATCTTCAAGGGCTCTCCTCCGGACTTGCTCCATGTCCTTCTTATGCCAGGGACCCCAGAGCTGGATGCAGCACTCCAGGTGGGGTCTCACCAGGGCAGAGGAGAGGGACAGAATCACCTCCCTCAACCTGCTGGCCATAAGTGAATCAGTGCATCTCAGCTGCAGCCAAGCCTTGAACTGGAAGTTTAGAAAGTGCTTCCTAGATTTTCCCAGACAACGTTTTGGCCATTTCTGAAAACCAAAATGACTGTATTATTTATATATGGCTAAACATCTGTACAGTTAATGATTTTTGGAGGCAAACTAAAGCTTTTCCTAGTTGTTTTATTCTGCCACTAATTTTGTTTGGCTTAGCACTTCTGGCTTTATTAATGTAGTTCATTACTGTGAAGGGTCAATCTAATGAGAAAGGCAGAACGTTGGTTTCAAGGCCGAAGCTTTTACCTACAATACAAAGCATGGGACGGGACAGGATACAGAACATGATGCACCTAGTAATGGTTTGTTCTCTTTTTTCCCCTTATTGTGAGCACAATGTAACAAGGCCTCATGTAAAGTTTATATGTTGATCTATATTCTATCCATATAACTCCCATGGAAATCTGGAGAAGCTTTGCTCTTGTCAGAACATCATCAGTTACTGAGGCATTACACATGTGAATGGGAAAAGTGGAGGGTGTGGGGAGAAGACAGAGAAAACACAATTGCAAACTGGCTGTATAATTCCTGGAACATCTGTTTTGAAGCCAGATAGTGCCTGCCAATGTGCCAGGTTTTAATTTGGGGATCTGGCCAGTCTAAAAGTACTAACTGGTGCACTGTTTTTCACTGAGCATTAGGCAGAGTAAGAGGTATGAATAAGAGGCTAACTTGTATGAGCAGTTTCTCCACTGTTTTATTGGATCATACTCAGCTGTTTTCCCCAGAAAAAGAATTTATTAGGTACCCTATTCTGGATTTATATATTTATGCATATGAGTTGCTTCAAAGTTGAAACAGATCTCGCTCTTAGGTTTTTGACCTGCATTATGAAGGCCATTTAGCCGCACGTGTGAAATGGTGAGATAACTTTTCCTGAAAAGATCAATGTATCTGTATAGAATGGTGTGTTTTTACAGTTTTATGATACATGGACCACAATTCACTCACAACCAGTCTTCTTAAAAAATAGGTAGATGACCTCAGAACATGTTTAATTACTTTTTTGGATATGTGTCATGCTGTCTCCCTGTGGGCCAAAGTTTCAAAAATACATGTGCGGCTTAGGATACAATCTTCCATGAGTGTATTGGTTTGGCATGGCCTGGTTTTAGGTAGCAGGGGGGGCCACAAAGATGGATCCTGTGAGGAAGCTGCTGGAAGCATCCCACCACGGCTGGCAGAGACTGATGGCTGATGGCTCTGAAGATGGACATGCTGCTGGCCAAAACTGGGCCAATGAGAGAGGTTGGTAACACCTCTGTGATTACATATTTAAGAAGAAAATCCAAACAAAGTCACAGGATTTTGGATTCTAGTCAGACAAGAGGAGAGAACATGCGAGGGAAACGACATGGCGACACCAAGGTCAGTGAGGAAGGAGGGGGAGGAGGTGCTCCAGGTGCCAGAGCCGAGGTTCCTCTGCAGGCCATGGTGAGGACCATGGTGAAGCAGTTGTCCCCCTGCAGCCCCTGGGTCCACGGGGGATGCAGAGATCCACCCGCAGCCCGTGGGGGAGATGCCTGTTCTGGAGCAGGTGGATGCCTGGGGGAGGCTGTGATCCAGTGGGAGACCCAGTGGAGAGAGAGGGCCCTGCTCCCAGGCTGGAGGAACCTGTCCTTGGAGGACTGCACCCTATGGAAAGGGAGAGCCCCGGCGCAGCAGTTTTGGGAGGGCTGTGTGCCCGTGGGAGGGGCTCACGCTGCAGCAGGGGCGGTGGGGCTGCTGCTCCTGAGGGTGGACCCACGTCGGGGAAGCTCATGGAGAACTGCCTCCCGTGGGAGGGACCCACGGCCTCACAGGAGAAGGACTCCTCTCCCAGAGCAGTGGAAGAGAATCTCGGTGATGGACTGACCAAACTCCCATGCCCTGTCTGCCGGTGTGTTTGGTGGGAAGGAGGGAGGGGCTAGGGGAAAAGGTGTTTCAAGGACTTACTTTACTTCTCATTATCCTCCTCTGATTCTCTTAGTAATAAATTCACTTTGCAACTTAAGTTGAACCTGTTTTTGCCCTTGAAGTGTTTCTCCCGGTCTTTATCTCCCTCATGAAGCGTTCATTAATATTTTTTTTCCTTTTCCCTCCTCTGCCCAGCTGTGGCAGGGGAGGGTGAGCGAGCGGCTCTTGTGGGTGCCTGGAGTTGGGCCAGTGTAAAACCACAACACACGAGCAATAAAATTACCACTAAATAGCTGTAGGATTTCTGTTTCTAAGGGCCAGATTTGTAAAGATATGTAGGTGCCTGGCTCCTGTTTGTCTTTCTTTTAGTTCCTACGTTACTGAAATACTGAAAATTTCATGCCTGTGGATAAAAAGAACAGCTTAAAGATATGAAGAAGCACAAAGTAGTCCCTATGACCTGCCAATGGAACCGCAGTAAGTTACCATGTGAAAGATCACTAAATAAATATAGGTAAGAATACAAAATTGTCTCTACTGCATTCTTTAGGCCAGCTGCTGATCCCAATACACTTATCAGATTGTTTCAACTGATTTAGCTACATCTCCTCTGCTGTTGTCTTTAATAAATTTTTTTTAATGTCTTTCTCTTCTTCTGTGTCCTATACTACAACCTGACACCTTAAAAATCCATGGCATTCTGTTATACCTATGTTGATGCTGTTCATACAGGATACAACACTGTATTCAGGGGTAATAGTACATTAAATTTTAAGTGTGAAATTGTTAGTCATCTCCCTTCCTTCCTCACCTTATATATGTCCTTAAGATATTTTCTAGCTCTACCCACAAACAGTATCTTTTCCATTCATCATGAAATATGGCTATTGTATTCAATTATTTTCCTTGAAAATACTGTTCCAGACTAAATACATCGTAATTTTGCCTATTTTTTACACATTTGAATCTTTCCTTATAATTTCCTTCTTCTTAATGCTTTTTTAACCTTTTCTCAGATTCTTCCCAAACCTCTGTGGAGTTGTGTTGTACTGTAACCTTGTGGTGTACCACCTCCTACGTCCAGATGCCAGTATCAGATTTCTTCTTATAATATCTATCATTTTCATCTATCACATTTTTGCCTGCTTCATACCAGAGATCATACTGCACTTTCATCTCACAGCTCTTCCCTGAGGATCTTTGTGATGCCAAAAAGAAGTCAGCCAGCTAATAATGACAGCAGCTGCAATTTTCTACAAGGCTTGTGTTTGCTTTCTTTTTGGTTTTTAGAAGCCTCATCCCTTTACCTTTTGGAGAATGGCTTTTTCATAATGGGTTTTCATTCATATTTGTTATTTTTACCTTGTGAGACCTTCAGTCCAGCTGTTGGTTCCCACAGCTGGACTGAACGTCTCACATTACCTTATGTCTAGAAAATGCTACTTAGAAAACCTGATATATGTTAAAACATGTAATAGAGAGAGGCACTGGCATTCAGGTATTCTTTCAAAGGAATTGGGCATCTTCTCCTTACTTAGATAAATTTTTCTCAGACCTGAAGCCTCTTCCATCTCTCTTCCACACAAAACTAGAAATCACTGGTAAATGTCATAAAGCATTCTAAAACTCTCTTCTAAACATCTGTGTAACTTTCAGATGAAAACATCCCTTTCTGACTATCAAATATCTTTCAGTTTTGGGTTGAATCTCAAAGGATGAAAATGATTTCTTGAAACAAATTGGGAAGGTAATTCTTAAGTATCTAAATAACACTGATGAAAATAGTTGCTTGCACAGTGACTCTGAAGCTGCTATCCTAAAGAAATGCCAACTATATAATTGTTTTCTCTTCCAGCTGGCAGGGGAGCCACAGGGATATTGCCAGAAATAATGGCTGATTATTATAGACAAAGATACATTTTATCTAAAAAAACCCAAAAGCAACTGAACCTTTTGTTCTCTAGAAAATGATTGTCATCATTAGGGAGTGTAAGTGTTTCTTTCTATGTGATAATATAATTCAACTAATATAGATTGTAATTGCTTTGAAAAAAAAGGAGAAAAATAATCTCAAGTCAGCTTTGTTGGTGGGTGGGGAAATATAAACCCTGAATTGAACTTAATTGTTATTACAGATGAATGATGTGGGACTCATTTGTATGTGGTTTGTTTTTTTCTGTTAGTTATGTCTTACCCTGAGTTACACATTTGAGCCCAGGTGTTATGACTTAATTTTCATGCTGCCCATACCCTCTGTATTGCCATTAAATAGATAGTTACCAAATGCCCATGTAACTAGAAAATTTTAGATATAAAACTAGTTTTGCTTTAATATTCACACACTTTTCCTGTACTTCTCTTTAGTTTTTTGGATAGTTAACCCAGAAGCAGTACTTTTTATAAGAAGCATTTTAGTTGCATTCAAGGAGTATAACCCCCCCATTTTTTTAATCCCCTCATTTTTCTTTGAATGGGTAAAAGCTTCTTTTTAACCTTTTCTCTCAGATTTTGAAAAGGACTGTAAAGAGCAATGTCTTAGAAAAATAATTTATGTTCTGATTTTTCGAAGTCTTTCCCAATGTCACCTTACTTTTAGGAGGTGACACTTGGACTTGCTGGACTACTTTGTGTATTTGTGTGGGTGAGATATTTAAGATTCACTTATGGAAGATCAATGAACTTGTTTCAGAGACTTTTGGATGCGGAGCACAGCAGAAGGGCCAAATATACTGAAAGAGTTGATTTCTACTACATTATGACTTAAATTAAATCTATGATGAAGATTGAAATACTCTTCCATACACTTTTCATTTTGTGTGCAGAAGACTATGCTGTTCATTTTAGGCATTTCTGAACTGATAAGGACTCGATCACATTCAGAGAATAATTTCTATGATTTTAATATAATCCATTGTACCTTTATTAGCCCAAGTCATTAAAATCCACCCCAAAAAAAACCAAGAGTGTACCTTCCAGGAGCATATATGCATACATGATAAAGTTTTTTGATTCTTTTAATATCATACTTCTTGTAGCAAATTCCTGGAACTATAAAGTTCATCTGCAAATGAATTTCTCTTTGTGCATAAGTACAATACACACACTGAACGGAACTGGAACAAATTGGCACTTCATTCCACAGTGGGAATAAAATACTTTTCCTGATCGCATCTTTTCCCAAGATCTAAGCAAATTAGAGAAATAAAGGCCATTAAGTAAAATTAGATTTTATGCTATTTAACAGGTGTTTTGGTCTATTTTACCCTAAGGGTAGATCACAATGCAGTCCAAAAAGTTAATTGTTTGATAATTTTACAGTTTGTAAATTTATTTCCAGCAGTTTAGCCTATAGTATAGTTCTGTTAAAATTCTGTCATCTATCTTTGGACCTATTCTTTCTTTAATGCACCAAAGAATTATAAAGAACAATAGCTTAACTTTGTTTTGAAAGCATTTGCATCTGATATTGTCAGAAACACTGGATAAACCATCTGAAAAACAGAACTGAAATCAGGAGCTATTGTAACAAATTGATATTCCTTAGGGCGTTACTGAAAAAAGAAAAATAGTATTCCCTGCTATTTATATTAAAATTTATATTTTCAATATAAATTTTCCTAAAAGATTGAGCATCACAGAAAAAATTGTTTCATGCTGCAGTATATATCCCCTGAAGGGCTTGATCAAGGAAAGCAGAAGATGGACCTGTTAGTATAGAACTAGCCCCCAAAAATTTTCAGATATCTTTCACAGTGCAATGGTCTGACATGAAAAGTATCACAAAAACCCCCAACACCCACCACCCAAATGAAACACAAAAAAACCACCTCAATGAACACAATGTAAAAATACCACTCAGCAGTCTATAGGTGAGGACCTAGCTTTCTCTCTCACCCATACAATACATGTCCCAAATGTATAATAAATATAAAATTGGAAGACAATAAAAAACAGAAGCACAAACTAAAACCAGTGCAGTAATACATATATATATTATTTCTTAGCAACTTGGAAACCCCCACACATAACTAAAAATAGGGTTTTATTTCTTTTCTTTCTGAAATGGGGTCACTGAAAGCTTCTCTGTAGCATTAGCAGTTCATCAGCTAACTATTGTATAAATATCCACACCATAAATCTACTGGATTTCTGTTTCTCATATAATAGTAGTAAGCAAATCTGTCCAGAAATGGAAATAATCCATAACCTGGTGCCCCAAGATCTGAACATTTATGCTGTTCTTTTCAATTCAGCCCTGTGGATGAGTTCTGATCTCTTATCTCCTGGCAAAAGCCTTTGAAGGGATTTCTTCCCCTCTTCTGCCCCACTCTTTTACAAAAGCATTGAGTCAGAATTACCTGCTTTTCTCAGTCAATGTCTCCCTAAGGTAAAATATCTAAAAAATGTTGAGGGAAGGTACTAATATTTAAAAGGACAGTTCTGTTCCTGAGAACATTTCTGGGTTTAGATACTTTCTGTGTAATTTTATAAATTTTAAGTTGTTGAGCATTTATAGCTGAAAAAATAAAAGTAAAATTTCAGAAGGAATAGGAAGTAACATGTTAATTCTTATAATTACAATGCAAGACTAATGTGAAATAAAACATTTAACTTCTGGTAAAAGTTCAAGTTATTTCTTCAACTTATGAAAATGAAAATTATTGATATAATATTTGGTTTGTCTTGGGTTTTTTTTGCTTTGTAAGAACTCATAGCTTAATCTGTTTCCTTTAATTGTTATCTATGTATTGTATATATGTTTGCACAATAAATATGCCTTGCACTATACACACAAGAAGGTAAAGAGACTGTTCATGTATGAAGCAGTGGCATGGATTTTCCTTTAAAAACAGTAATAAGCCCCTTTCTGTTTAGAACACTTTACAATTCACTGAATTGATTTGTTCTAGAAAACTAAGTTTTATGAGCTAATTGACAGTTCAATTTTAATAAATTACTTTGCAAACTATCTAATAATGTTTTTTCTAATTATATCTAGGCACTATTATTGTTGCAGGTAATAGTTTTCCAGTCTTTGCTTTTATTTAATAAATGGATCTCTGCAGTTTTGCAGCAACTTTCAACCCTTACAGAGTTGTTCCAGACAGGTGGTACATCCTTCCTTTCTGATACTTTTCATCATGTCTAATGTCAGTATGTTGTGCAAAATGATTTAAAGGTATAATATAGTATGAAATGGTTTATTCAAATAATAAACATTTGGGTATGCAGTCTTATTCTAATTTATAATATAATTGATATTTTGTATGAAATTTTGAGTACTTACTTCATCTCTCATGTGAATGAAGTCCCAAGGTCTTTGACCTGAACCTCAGAATTTGAGTGCAGTTTGCAATTCCCAGAAATGCCCTGTCCATTATATAGCCTCAGTAATAGTGACACAATACTTGACCTCACCTTACTTGTGCTGTAAAATCAACAAAATGTTCCTTGTCCTTTATGGAACAGATGGGGCAAATTTATGTCTCTCATTTTATCAAACTTCTTTGAACTTAAATTATTGATACCATCAGCTAATACAAAAATGCTGAAGAAGTGTATTACATGTGACAGCCCTTTATTACTGGCAGGCAAGTTGTGACCGACAGAATTCCTTTGTGATATTCAATAGCATGCAACCCAAGGTTAGTGGGTACGGATACTTCAGGAGCTACCAGCTACTATTGATTTTTCTTTCTTCTGTTCCCAGTTTATGTTGGGTCTGTTAAACAGTGTCAATTTACAATTAGATTATGAGATTAAATAGGTCTCAGTAACATTTCTGTACTCAGTTTTTTCCAATGGAAAATATGCATTTTCATTGAGAGAATGAAGTAGTCTGAAAGAGTGAAAACAATATGCATTCTATATAGGCATGCAGTAGAAATAAATACAGTAGACAGAATGTCAGATCATAGAACTTTAGTCTGATCTATGATGGCATTTGCATTTTATATATCTCAGTTTGTACTAAATGTGGCCAATTAAGAAAATTTAACTGTAACTTTATTCTCTTCCCCTCAGCAGTTCTAATTTTAAAGTAATAGTCGTAACTGAAATAGGAAAAAATGCAAAGCTCTGTGCTTTTCAGTTAATTCCAATTTCTTTAAGATGCCCCTAAAGAATTAAGTATACTTCATTTAGAAAACAAACAGAGGAACTGAAAATCTTTGTGTTTTCTTAGGCTTCTACCCAAAATTGAGCTTGTGAAGATTTAAAAATCAAATCACCACAAATCACCACTCCTGCTTCATTGACAGTGCCAACATAAGCACCATCTTTTAAATGTGATCACTAAGTATGAGTAAATCTGCAGTACCAAATATCCCATGTTTACTTTTTGAAGCATGTTTGGAGAGAACTAAAGCAACTGAAGGGGATAAATAGGGGGAAAAGAAGAAACTGCAGCAGAAGAAAGGGTTGGGGTACTGTCAGAGACTGAAAATAGTTTGTGCCTCAAACGTTGATATAAAGTTTTGCTCATTATAAAGAAACTACAACCAAAGAAGCCTCCCTGAAGAGTGGGACTTTGGACTGAAAGCCAAATTGTTGATTATGTAGAGGGAAACCTATCAGTCATCTCAGACTGAGGGAAAGGTATGCAGCCACAAAAGGCCAAAGCCACCAGCTGCAACTATCCCGGGCTGAGTGTGGGGTGGGAGAAGAGCCCAGCTCACAGAAGCCAGGTTTACACAGACTCCCCCCAGCCGAGGGGGGAGGAGGAGGTTTCGGGTGCATGGTGCAACCTCTGGTGAGAGGCAATAAACACCCATCCTCTGTTACACAAACAGGCCCAGCTGTGGAACCCCCCACCCCACAGGGCACATCCACGGGACTTTCACGTGAGAGGCAGCTGAGGGGGAGCCATAATCCATCAAAGACCCCCCAAAGTGCTCCCCAGAGGCTTTGCACCACAGGACTGCACGTGATGCAACAGATCCAGAGCCTGCTGTGAGAGACTGCCCCCTCCCCAGGGGGACAGGCCTGGACACTGCCACCTGGCTCGAGGGTGTATGAACCCATGGGACTCTATGCTTTCACCACCAAGAAGACCAGCTGGAGAGGATCAACAGAACATCATTGGGATCCACGGAGTGGTGATATTTTCTTTATTCCCAGTCATTCTCTGTCTTCCCCACCTATTTTCTATTTCTTCCTTTCTCTCTCTCTCTCATATTTACTATCGAATAAAACCCATACTATTGACTGTCATATGGTCTCGTTTGCACCTTAATTCAGGCAGAAGTATTTCTAAGAACCTCAATAATCAGATCTTGACAGGTATGCAACTATCCTCTCTCTCAGCATTTGCTAGCTATCAGAAAACCTATTCTACATTTGATGAAAGTAACAACTGCTTTATCTTAAATTCTCTATCAGTAACACTGCCTATTAATGTTCTATATATACATAGCATATAGGGCTGACACATAGATTTATAAACTTTAAAGCTGTGATTTTAGGTCAGGTTAATAAATTAGTGGATGGGCAAGTGTTCTTTAACAATTCATGAGCTACTTGGTAGGTCCACTTAATCATAACATACCCTTTGGAAAGTCTTTCTAGATAAAAATGAATAAAAGGTGCTATACAATTAATTATTTTTGATTCACTGTAGGTAGCATGTATAGTACATGAAGGGGCTTGCACTCCCATAATTTATTTTTTGTTATACGATTCTTCTACTGCTGCTTTTCATATAAAAAATTGATGTACTATCTTATTTTGACAGTCTACTAAGAGTCATGGCCTCTTTCTGTTGGAAAATTCCCATAAACTGTTTAGGGTGTTTCTATCAAATGGTAATCTAGTAGTTTTTAAAAAAAGATTTGGGCTTGCTGTGAAATCCCAGCTAAATGAGAGTGCTATTTTTGGAATATAGTATTTAAATAATGAGAGCAATCAGTTATTTCACAGACTGAATTTTTTATTCTCTGGTTGCATGCTCTAAGAGGGACGATCCATGAACCAAGAAATTATTTGTATACTGAATCTCTCAGGAAATGTGCAATGTGTTTGAGGATCTAAAAAAACTAAGACATGAGGTAAACAACTCTGCAATCTGTAAAATATATATGTAAAATATATAACTTATATGTTGCTCCTTCCACTGACAAGTAAGTAGAGGTATGGCTGAGACAGTTTCTGTAGAAGTCTTCACTGGATTCACAAGGCACAGGGATGCCTTTTAATTAGTTTTCCCCTACATTTTCTTGTATATATTTTTATTAAATCTTTCCACTTGTTCTTTAAGTCCACCTTTGCAGTGGAAGGAAACATTTTCTGCCTGTTCTAGTAGAGGCAGCAAAATTGTAGACATCATCAGATGCGGGTTACAACAGATGAGTGCTCGATATCTGTAGCACAAAAGCACTTGTGTGTACTGATCATCCACATCTACAGCTCATCTCCTCAACACACACACTGCCCTTGCTCAGATCTGAATCCATCCATCTATTAGACAAGACAGAGAAATCACTGTTGCTTGATTTCAGTACCTCTAGGGTGGCACCATTGGTTACACTTAGTCTTGTTCTGTGCAGGCTTGTGTGAGGTGAAACTCAGGGATTTCAGACTCAGTAAGCCAAGTTTGATTAGTCTGATCAGTCTGAAACAAGAAGTATTCACCAAGTGAAGAATATCTACACTCACCTCATTTCCTTGCATACTTTTTGACAATGTCTTTAATAAGTCTGTTCATATCTCCTTGTTCTGAGGAAGGAAATTCTGGAAAAACTCAAACACAAAAAGTAAGCCTACAGAGGATGGAAGCAAGGAGAGGAAGCTTGGGAGAAATACAGTGAAATTGTCTAAGCAGACGGGGATCAGGCTAGGAAAGTTAAGCCCTGATAGAATTAAGTCTGGCCAGGGATGTCAAGGCCAAAAGGAAAAGTGTACCAAAAAGGGTGAAAAAAAAGTAAACCCGGGGAACTAATTTTGTATGCTCTCTGGTAGGAAATGGGAGATCAGGTTATCTGGGACACAGGCAGAGAGCTGGTTACCCAGGACATGTGGATGAGGTATTCAACAGCTCTTTTCTTCTCAATTTTCACAGGCAAGTGATTCAAGTTGCTGGGGGCAGAGGCAGCCACTGTGAGATCAATGAACTCCACACAGTAGGAAAAGATCAGGTTCCAGACCATCTGGGAGACCTGAAAGTTCCCAATTGCACAAGTCCATGGGACCTGATGAGATGCATCCATGGGTTCTGAGGGAACTGGTGGATGAAGTGGCTAAGCCACTAACCATCACATTTGAGAAGCTATGGCTTCAATGAAGTTCCCACTGACTAGAAAAAGTGAAACAGTTCCCCAGAACTAACATCATCCCAGTATATGACACACAGCAACCTCTCTGCTCTCTCCCAACTCTCCTTTACTTTATTCATGGAAGTGGGAAAGTTTTAAATGTGGCACTAGCTTTTATTTCCACTAGTGCAGCATTTGAAACTGGTGAGAGTAGATATTTGGAGCTAAAAGAAAACACCAGATTTTACTACTGTTTACTGGATGTCATTTAAAGTAAGGTAGGCAATGTCTGGCCTCAAAACAGGCTGATCAAGTCTGTGGGATTTACTGGCCAGTACAACTAGAGAATCTGATGAAAGTAGTTTCTCCCCTATAAAAAACTGTTTTGAACATTTCAGTAAGAGTAAGTACAATCTCTTTGAGTATCACACTGTGCTTTTCATTTCAGACAGGCATTTATAGAGACCAACTGCTTGTTGTCTTGTGACTTGTGTAATTGCTTTTACTTGGAGGAATGAATTATGAAATACTGCCATTTTCATTTGGCAATTATTGCAGAGCTATATATGACAGCATAACATTAAAAAAAGTCATTGAAATGTCAAGCATGCTTATAAAACAAAGGAACAGCCTCTGAGTGAATGGTCTATGGTAGGAACAATCCTTTAGGGGTACTTTAAGGGAAATACTTTTCAAATGCAGATATACATTTTCCAGGTCTGACACATTTCCCTCTATGCTCCTAAAATGTATGTGACCTTAAAACCTTGATGTACTAATACATCACATAAGATTTCAAGGCCCTTCTTTTTCTGAGAAATACAAACATTTCCCTATATCGGGTATTGTGATATTAGCAGTAGTTTAGAAACTATTTTATGCCAGCTACTAAATGAACATGGGTTTGTAGTTATGTGGCAGATTGGTTAGTTCAAATGTATGGGTGAACACAATTTATTTAAAATATTAATTCCTGTTAGAATCAAGATCTTAAGGTCTTAAGATCAGCACAAACAATAAATGCAGCAAAACCCAGTCAGTCAAGTGTGTGCATGTGTGCATATATCGGCATTCTTCAGGTGCAACCACAAGTCAAATCTACCATACCAATGGTAATAATTAGCAATTCTATTACTTATTTCACTGTCTCTAGGAGATTTTTTGCAGTTGCAATTTTTTTTTTTTTTCTGGACAAAGGACATCTTTCAAAGAAAGAATTGCTCGCTGGCACTGCAATGTATCTCTGAAGCCTCTAAGAGAGCAGAAGGTATGTAGATTTGATCTACTTGTAAACAGATTAAACATTGTTGTCTTTGGTTCAGGTCACTGTATTTAACACTTTTTCAAGAATCCTGTTATTGAGCTGGGTTCATCAAATGAGACATATGCACAACACAGCTGGGACTGACTGACGGAGCACAGATGTGCATCTACTAAATTGTTTGTGACAGAGACTGTAGTTAATTGTGATGGGTGACAGGTACGTTGGAGGCCAGTCAACTCAGTGAACTGTTGATGAGTGTGGTATGAGACATGGTATATATTAACAGCAAGTGGAAGATTTATGTCACCCATGACTGAAAATTCAAATCAAGTGCAGACAAATAAAGCAGACTGGAGCTGTTCATAACCCTTTTCCTCGCTTCTACTTTCTTGCTGTCCTTAATATTAGAACAGCATGATAATGTTTATTTCTCATAAACATAGAATAGTTTGGTAAAAAAGTCATAACTTTTTCACTGGAACTATTATTATTATTGCTGGTGCTATTATTATTAGCTGTAGGGAAAAAAAATGCTTTGGTTCAATCCACACTTGTTTCATTTGTGAACTCAATCAATACCCATTTTTATTTACACTTTATCTGTGTCTGTTTCCTTAGACTTAGTCTTTATGCCTTTTTTCCTCCTCCTTGCTACCAATTCTCCCTTATTAATGTTCTGAAATATCAAATGAACTTTCTCTTTCCTGTTGTGAAGTAAAAGCCGTGCAACAATCACATTTCATTTTTCTAAAACTGAATTTGGAGACCTTGAGATAGAATAGTAGTCATAGATGATTCAGTGAGAATCAGACATGATAGATTTGGAGAAGCTCTGAAAGAAGCACTGTTAAACACTATTATCAGCAACAGAAGCTCATGTTAACTGTGCTTAGGACTTAGACACTAGATGAAGCAGGGCTGTCAGACTCATTTTGGGGGACAGAAATGTTTTGACTCAGGGTTCTTTCCTTTTTGTACAACCTGAGTGGCACAGAAGTCACTTTGAGGTTTCCAAACTAATGCTCTAAAGATCCCATAGCATGCCATCTATTAGTCTACCAAACCACTGAAATTTAACTTTATTCTGTCATTGTCTGATGCTAGTCCACCAATTCAATGCCAGAGTTTTATAAATTAATGTTTCTAATGTTACAAAAACTGTAGCTAACTAGATGCGTAAGAGGGCTATGAATGTGAAATGCTCAGCAGAAAGGATGGGCATAAACAAAAGAAGTTGTCTCTGTTTAGTTGCATAAAAGATTCCACAACTATTTCCTTCTTTCTTCTAAGCCCCTACAACTCCTGAAAACAAACTGGGTATCCTGCCAGGACAATGTGGGATTATAACAGTCTGCATAATTTTTATGTGAGCTAGATATTTATATCTTTCATGCATGTTTCCTTCCCTCATACGATTTCTGCTTTAATAGATGACTGAAGGTCTGCCTTGGGAATGAGCCCTTATTTCAATTTAGGGTAACAGGAAAATCACACTGCCGTTTCTCAGTTCCTAAATTGTTCCTAAAAGTTCCCAGATTGTGAGCAACATCCCTTTCTTTTCTACTTGCACCAGAATTTTTAAAGCCTCCTACGGTTACTGGTTCTTCGATAGTTAGTTGGGATTAATGATTAATATGGCATTGTAGTGGGGTGAATTTCTATCTTTTACAGTATTCCTCTGTGTCAGCTCACATCATTCAGTAACAATCATTATGCATGTGGTCTTCTTCATCTGAAAAGTATAGCAGGGAGGTGGAGCCTACCTGAAGCTTAACCTTCTGCTAGAAAAACAGTTCTGATGAGATGTGCTTCTGTGATATTCACTCATAATGGATTTATGTAGAGAGCATAGAACACATCTCTTACCCCTTTTGGAGCACGGTCTCACAATGGAGAGCTGTAGCAGGACTGGCATACGTGCAGCTACTCATCAGATGAAATTTACCTACAGAGGCCATTTTCTGCAAGATGTAGGTTTAGCAGAATATGCTGAGTTAGGTGAAAATCTTCCCCAAAGAGTCATGGAGGTCGCAGTGTCAATATAAAATTGGCATAAATTTCCAGCCAAAGGAAATAATGTTTCCACTGCTCCTTCTCTATCCACACCTCTCTGTGGTCTAGAGATGTTATAGTTGGGACAGCAGGTAGATGCTGTAAAGAACTGAACTCCATGCTGGTAACATCTGAGCGCTGAAACATTAGAGAGCTTCTAAAAATTGTGAAGAAAAGCAGGTTCTGTGCTGCTGACATTATCTGCCTGCTGTTCCAGCCAGCTCGTACTCACTATGCTCTGATAAGTGCTCCAAGCCTTGAAGGCTTCTAAAATTCTGAGGACTTCCAGAAAATTATCCTCTCTGCTCAATGCCAGGTACACTGTAAGAGGACAGAATGGGTGAACTCAAAGATAACTTTCCCATCTTCATTTTCACATGATTTGGTTTCAAAAACAGGAATTGAGCTAAAAGTCCTATTAACATCTAAATCATTTGTGCCAGAGTTACATTTACATTAGGCTACAAGATTAAAATAAACTGAAATTAAGTACTCTTATATAGGTGTATAGACTTGTGTCTATCTTGGTTTTCAGGCGAGAAATTTATTCCCCTTAAAGCAAGATTCAAAATGAGACTGTACAGAAGTTTTGAAGAATTATATGATTGTTCACTCTCAATGGCCAGAAAAACATTATCAAACTGCTCTCTTTTAGTCTTATAGGTTAGCTGAGGGGAGAGGACGCTTTTGTTGCTACTGTCTGATATGATAACTTTGTGGCACAGCTCTCCACATTTCCTTATCTTTTTGTCTGGGCAGAGCTGTTCTTCTCTATCAATCTGCATCTGGTCCAGGTGGTGCAGCTGCAGAGCAGTGATTGCACAGAAGAGCACCAGGATGGCAAAGATAAACGCACTTGCACAGGGAAGCTTGCAAAGTGGCATGCCCTTCTGAGTACATTATATAGGAAGCTCAGTAGGGGATAATTAAACATCGAATCTGTGTTTCTTTGAGGTGTGAAAACAGTGGTTTGAGACGGTATAAGAGAGGACAGTGGCCACACGCAGAGCAGTCTTTCTCCTATTAAAGCCAGCGGGAAAAGGATTCCTCAGAGAGAAAGAATGAAATACAAATGCTTTTACATGAGGTTGAATTTTTAAGGAAAAGGGCAGGAGTGCCCAGCCAGGGCCAGGTTGCTGTCTGTTGTTATGGCAACAGAGGGAGAAACTCCTATGAAAGAGGAAAGAGAGGGAGTGGGAGGGCAGAAAAGAAAATGGTTTCAGAAGGAAGGCAAGAGGGTAGGAGTTTGTAAATGGAAAGAGAACAAAGCTAAGTGTCAAGGTCAGGCAGAAATGCATCTATGTCCATGATGACTGAAATGCCCTAAGAGACCTTGTGCACAGACATTCCCTTTGTGGGTGGGCAGATTTGCTGGGGTCACTTCCATAGTCATCATCTGGCTGGCAGAACGCCGCCGTGGTGCCCTGTCCTCCTGCACCCACTCCAGCTGAGGGCTTACATCTACCTTTGTTCACTGCCTGGATGTGCATAATACTTACAAGGAAGACTCTTTCCATTGGCAAGGACACCTGTATCTGCTACCTTTTTAATAAATGTAACTGATCTTGATTTACTTCTTGGGGTACGTTAGGTGATGAGAGCTAGTTCTTCAACATGGGAAGCTCCCTTTTCTCCCCAAGGAGCAGGCTTTCTAGACAGCATACTACTTCCAAGGTGCATTCTAAAAATTCTGACTACCAAGATGTGCAGATATTTTTGTCAGAAATAATGTCTAGATACATGATGTGTTCAGTAGAGAGAATTGTTTTCACTCGTAGCAAAGCAACACAGCAGGAAAGAATGGAAGTGCAGTATGAACCAGACAACTGGCTGGCCAGGGATGCAACTTAATACTTTGCTAAACAGATTCAAAATGAAATCTCTGTGCCCAGTGCACCAGAAGGAAGCATTATAAATCAAGACTAAGCAACACAAAACTAAGACTTTTCTTTTGGTCTTCATAATAAAAATCAAAGAAAAATAATGAACCAACTGGTGAAACTTTCCCAAAGGGAGATTTCTGTTTTCTTTATTTTTTCTCCCTTTCTTTCCTGAATAAAAAGTTCATGCTAGTCAGGTTGTTCATGAGTCATTGCTGTTGTGAGAGCATGACTGTCCCTGCTACTCTAGCACTTTTGAACTGGCTAGCCCATTTCTATCAAATCTGACAGAGAGATAGAGTTTTCAGATGTTACACTCTTACAAGTTCTGTGAAAATTGTTAGCCAGGGGCAAGAAAAAGGCTACAATGATACCCACACTGAGGGAAAGACCCGAGTATGAACTGCACTATTACTGAATACGCACATTTCTTGTGTTGAAGAGTGTAGACAGAAGGGAGAGGTTATAAATGTTTTAATTCTTGGAAAAGCTTCAGTCAAAGTTTGAACTTTATTAGACACTATCTAGCTTTCATTTTCATTCTCTCTTTCCCTCCATATATGAGTTCTCTAGTGTTTAATAAGGACAGGAAACATGCTGCAGGCTTAGTTTACTTCATTTAAAAAGCCATTTGATGAAATACAAATCATTTGAAAACACAGCTCTGTTAGTTCCAGTGTTTGTGGAACTATTTATTACTTAAAGCAAATGATTGTTGCATTACACTGCCACAAAAAAAAAGTTCTCAAGACCTCTCAATTGTCTTCCTATAAATCTTCATTTATTTTCTCTCTCTTTTCTGAAATATTCTTATTTTCCAGATTTTTCCCTTAATTGCAGTTTCAAATCACTTCCCTGGAAGGTAGCTTGAATATCCTTCTCTTCTTTCTCACAAATATTCAAGTTTGAGAGTAATTTCAGTATGAAGACCAATGGAATTCTAAAGACAATATCTAGAATCTTATCTTACCAAATCATGTGAAATTCTTTTAATTTAAAACAAAATATGATTTCTTGTCTTATAGCTCCTAAAGATCTCTTAAGCCTCTGCAGTACCAGTTTAGCCTCCTGGTCCATTATCATCACACACATTTCTTTGGGAGGAAGTCATATAATTTGGTGACCTCTTTGTATCACATTATGCTTTCCTCACTTTACTTTCCAAAACCATACTAATATTGATTTTATATAGTTTTAAATTTCATCAATAGATGTGCCTACATCTGCCATCTGCTGGTTTTTGCTTTCTTGCATCCTATAATCAAAATAAAGATTAATAGACTATTTGTACCACTTGGAGTAAAATAAAAAATTGTAAAGAGAATTCGAAGATTTACAACTGGGATGTCAAATGTTGAGGATTGAATCAGTTTAAAGTGATGGCTTGATGAAGACTGACTTTCACCTTCAGAAGAGATAACACTGCTTAGGATGTAGTATCCCTGATGAACCACAATCTATTATACTGTTAATTGGACAGCAAGAAATTACACATAAATCATTCAACAGAATACAGTGATATAAAATCAATTAAGTCATTGCTCTGGAAAAAATATTAAGTGCTCTACATTAGGGAACATTATGAAAAAGAACATCAATTTTAGCAAAACTTTTGTTTGATGCTTGATACAGTTATTCACACACATTTTAGAAGATTTGAATTGGCTTAAGGTCTTTGATTTTGAATCAGGAAAAACCCTTCTCATATAAGCTAGTAGGAGCAAATAACCAAGCAACCACTGACCATCGTAGTTATATGAGTTAAGGACCAAATTCAGAAATAATTAACAGATATCTAACCATGATAATTTTTATCAGATTGCACCCATGCAAAATGTGCAAGAAAAATTAAAACCTGGCTTTTGAAGACAAAAACTCTAATTTTTCCCTTACTTATCTTCAGTGAGACAATCTATAAAGTTTAATTTCCAGACTCATGCTAGAAGAAGCCTAAATTTGGTGGTTGTGCAAGGCCTGAAAAAGAAGTGAGTTTTCTGTAATTGCTGTAAGTTGGCTGTTTCACACTCACTCTGAATGACAGTGGGGTCTTGACAAAGTTCCCCATTTCTTCCATCTCTAGTTAGCTAGCTTATTCATTTTCACTCACCCTTCCTAACAAAACACTACTTTAGATAGTTTTTTCCTTTTTGTTTTAGCAAGATTTTGGATATGAGAAACTAGGTGAACCTTCTTCTGGAAGCAGAATTTCAGAAAGAGGGACAAACCCATATCCTGTACTCAGTCACTAGAAAAACACTGATGAGCAGCAACTTCTAAACAACACAGATCTCTTCCAGGAAGACCTTATCATGCTGCTTCAGGACTGATCTAGAAGCCAAGTGTTCAGGTTTATTTCATAAGTTCTTCATTTCACTTTCCAGAAGCATCTCAGTTGGCACTGACCAGGTGATTTTGTCATATACCATAATCAACACCCAGAAATATGTCTCCCATAAATATATTCAAGCCACCAGTTAAAGCAGATATCTATGATACCTTTATTATTCTTGTAACAGCTATTTGCATTTTGCTTATAAATGTATATATGCTCCCCACACACATACAAGTCTCTCTCTATAAAATTACCTATATAAAATATTACACCTAAGGTCAATTTTTAACAGTTTTTTTGCATTCAAACTTTCTACCAGTGCCCACAAATTAAACTCTATAATTGCTGATGTTTTTAAATTTTAAAATTTATTTCAGTGTTTCTTCAAATCATTCATTATTGTGGCTTTTATTAGCAAGTATGCTGAAAACAACCTGTCATTAGATTTAATGAGGATTCCATATGCCAGCTCAGTATACAAAAACAAATTAAGTCTATAATTAACTTATTAATTCAACACAGCACTAATTCTTAGAATTTTATCATTGCTTTCTGTAAATGGAAGTTTTAAATTCACAGCCTATCTTTAGTACTTGGGGATAGCCCCTGGAAACATGACAGCTGCTTCCCCCTCCCTGCCTCCCCAATTCTACTGAGAATCAAACTATTAATATACTCAGGAGCAGTAAGGTAATTATATGTTTTAGTAGGTTCATTAAGAGCTCTGAAAACATATTTCACTATAAAATAATTTCTGTTCTCTTCAAATTGTCTAAAACATGAGGAATTTTTAGTGAAAAAAGGCTAAGGTGCTATGTTTCTTTGCTTTAGACAACAACCTCTTACAAATCAGTACTAAATGATGCACAAAAATCCCTTGGTATCTTAAAGAGGGAAAAATTACATAGGTAAACAGATAAATCTTTAGTACATTTGTCTTTATGGGAGCAGCTCCTGCTGTTGGTCCCTAACCTGGAGGGCATTATTCTTTTCTAAATTGCCAGTAGTGTCTCACAGCACAGTGATAAATAGAAACCACTGAAAGAAATAACGTTCATTCTAACACACAAGAACTTTCCAGACAGACATTGGCCTCTGAGAACAAACACTTAGACAAAATAGATTAGTTGCAATTGCAGAATATATCACTCTGGTTCCCTATGAACAGGCATTATCCCAGCTGTGCAAATAAGTGCCTTTATGCCAATCATTAAGTAAAAAATACATTTAAGAGAGAGTCTAAAACTTTAAGGAAAACACAGGAAAAGGTCTTTCTATATCAATTATTTTTTGTATGAAGCCACAGATGTATTCCCAGCACTACTTTAAAAAGTCTCTAATAATGTAGATTTGTGTGTTTTGTGGTAGAAAGTTTCCTTTGTCAGTTTTGTGGTAGAAAGTTTCCTTTGTCAGACAATTAATAAAACAGAAAAGAAACAAGTGCTACAGAATTGCAATTAAAAGTACTAGTTTAATAACAGAACAGAAAACTCCCTAGCAATTTTCTCTCTTATTTATCATTTCACCTGAAGCATATATGCTAAGGCAGAATTTTGTTTGTTTCTGGTTATGCTGGAGTAACATTTAGCTATGCTGTTTGTGTCTTTCCTCATTAATTGTTTCAAAAGTCTGACAAAATGATAACTGCCTTGGAAAATACAGTTTTTCTGTTTTGTCTTCTAGATGTATGGCATATGGATTGCTTTTAAGGATTGGTATCACTAATAATTTGGGGTTTTTTTTCATGCAGTCAGAGCCCTAAGAAGGTATTGTGACACTGTCAGTCATTTTCTCTACTGCCTTTACCCTGGCCACAAGACTCCAGGAATTCAAGTGCCCGGCAGGGGATCAGCTATCCGGTAAATCAGAGCAACCTTACCCTAACTACTTATCCTGTCTGAAAATTTTCTTTCTTCTTTTCTTTAGGCCCCAGGAGCAATTAGGCAGACAGAGCCTTCCTTGCTCCTGGGGCAAGATGTGTATTGGGAGGGATGGGATGTGAACAGGGGGAGGTGCAGAGAGCACAGCAGGGAATCCAGGCAAGGACATAGAAGGGTGGGAGAAAAAGATGACAGTGTGGCCACTGCCAGGAAAAGAGATGGACACTGGATGTATCAAGGAGCAAGTAGCCTGCTAGGAAGTCCTTGCATGGGCAGGGATGTAGCTGAGAAAATTGTACATCTGCATGTCATCTTCTTTCCTCATAGAAGTTGCATTTTCTCTCTGTCATTGTTAGACTCTAAGAACAACCCTTCTTTTAGGTACAACATTTTTTGTTTTGTTCTGATATATACAGGATTCAGTACAAAATCTGTACTCCTATTGGCATTTGGATTGAATTAATGAGATGGATTTTATCTAGGACTACATGTTTGAAAGTTAACTGGACACTCTCTCTATTTTTTCTCTGTGGATGCACTTCAGCTGAAGGAGGTGCTGGAAATAGAAATGTCCCTTTTTGTTGCTGGTACAGATACATTAATTTTCCTATACAATTATATTTTTCTAACGACTGCTATGTATGCATGCTAGACCTTTTAATTTATTTGATTACAATATTAAAAATTATACTTTTATAGTAAATTCAACTTCCTTATTCAATATGAGTAGTCCCTATAGTTCGACAGTTGGTTTAGGACAGTATAAATAAGCATTGACTTCCAAACCAGTGAGTGGTCTTACTTCCTTCCTACTTCTGTCTGTAGATCTCAAAGCAAAGGGCATGTAGAACAAGCTTAAAACTAATCCATCAGCACTCCAATAGAAAATTCATAAAAGACATTGAAGAGGCTTGGGGAGGGTCAGAAGCAATTGGACGTCAATAGGAAGGGAGGATAGACACTCTTCTGTCTTCAATTTATGTCGGTTAATTTTAATTAGATGAAATGGATTCTTAAACGTGTGTGTTAGATCCAGGTCCAAAATGTAAAACAAAGGAAAAGCCTGTTTGAATTCCACAGGCTTCTGAAGCAGCCTGCAACCTTCTCTGACCCGGTTTTGTGAATGTTTCTTCAACAAAGTAAATATGACAACTGTGCTGACTGGGGCTTTTTCATTTTCCAGGGTGCTGTAGATTTCTTAAAATTCTATTTGTTCTGTCTTCATCACCTTTGATCAGCTTTGCTCATTTTTGTTTTACATTTTTTTGTCCTTCCTTTCATATTCATTGTCTTGTTATCTTTTCCATCCATCTGCTCTGGAGTATAGAATCAAAGTCTTTTCTCCTACACACTTTTTTCTAGATTTTCTCGTATTCACTTTTCTCTAGGACTATCAATCATTTCAAAGACTGCAGAAAAAGTTTTATAATTCTCTCTAACTATATACATCTGCTAATCATACTTTCGAAATAACACACAGGACACTTCTCTTGCCGACTGTGTAATACTGATTCATATTCATTTACTCCATGTCTGATTGTAATTAATTTATAAATAGCTGAACTGGCAATAAACAAGCTAGTTTGAAAACTGTGCCTTCACCAGACTTCCAAAGTCACCTGTGAAATTATGGAAATATTTCTTTTCACTGAAGCCTGAGCTGCCACACTGATACTGCTGCATGTGCTGCTAGCTGGTCCTACTCCTATGAAAAGGGTAGCTAGCAATTTCAGTTGAAGCACTGTTATAACTTGCACTTGAACCTTGGACTATGGTATAAATTGACCCCTAACAATATGACTAGGGCATGTCTTTTGAATTTTGTTGTTATTGGAACTTTAACTTGGGAACTTCATGGATAGTTGAAATTGCATCAGCTGCATATAAAATTTTCTCGTATTAGTGATAAAGTATGTACCATCAAATGTGTAGAAAGTGTTTATATGTGACTGTATCGACAGTATTTCCATATTTCTTGGAGCATGGAATACTATGTTTTTTCCTATTATTTTTTATTTTTCAGGTCTTTAGAATTGCATTAATATTTGCCTTGAAGAAAAGAGAGATGTGAAAACCATAGGACTAAGATTCTTGTAAAATTCACATTTCTTTGTTTGAATGTCTAGATCAAGAGGCTTTGTATACTCACCCTTGAGGGAGACCAAAATTCCTCTGGTACTTTTACTGTCCATATAATTTCACAGTTCAACAGTGAATCTGCACAGTAGTGCACAGGATTAACTGCACAGTTAAAATTCCATCTCTACAGAACTAGGTACTGGTCTGAAAATAATGGTTTCCAGTCATTAACAGCATTTTGTGTAAGACTTATATGATCTAGGAACACACAACAATTTTTTTCTTATATTTTAGTAATCACAAGGGCATGTTATGTGTGCATTCCCACCTTATCCATTTGCTCTTTCAAATGGTATTTTAAAATCTGTTAGCCATGAATGCAGTTTTCACCTTGGGAAAAAAAAAGCATACCAACCTGAATAATTTTCATTTTCAAAAATATAGTAATGCTTGCCAATCATTGTCAGTGTGGTGATTATGTCAGTACTTACACAATACAAGGGCGTAGTCTGGAAAGCTATGCAGCAAGAAGGAGAGTCAAGAAGGATTGGTTCATGGAAATGATAAACAGACACAAGTGATATTAAAATCAAATAATTTCATTGTAGTAAACAATCTGAGAGCAGAATAAAATGGTTGATGAGTAGCTAAACTTATTTTGATCAAATATATGGTTGACGTAGTAATTCTGAATACACAAAACCCTTATACTTTTTTCTAAACAACAATCTTCCCAGAAACTCTGGTAATGCAAGGAAAAAGTAAAGTATAAAAACCACTTGATTTAAAATGATGTATAAAAGTAAAGAATTAGTGTATCATGATATAATAAAATACAGTGCTGAGCATAAAAAAAAAATGAAAATTAAATGAACTTGCATTAAACATTAAACATTAAAGTGTTGGGAATATGGATCCCAGTAATGAAGCAGTAGCTGGATAGGTTTATCATATCAAATAAAAAGAATTCAAGAACTTAGAAAAAGAATAACCATACCTACTCCTTCTCAATTCATGTAACCTTAGAACAAAAATCTGATGAGCAAAGACAAACGTTTGAAAAATAAGATGACAGTGATGTGTGGATATCAGAGAGATTTTTACTGAATTATAAAAAGTATTAGGAATTACTCTGTATGCAAGAAACTGTGGAATTACTAAAATATAAAGACAAATAAGAAATTCTCTGCCTCGATAAGTTTTATTGAGCATATAGCAAATCTAAATCAGATCCAGTAAAATGTGAAAATTAAAGATTGTCTGGTCTTTGTGGAGTACCAGTTCTTCAAGCAAAGCAAGTGAACACAAATTGGTCTAGCAAACACAGAGCCAGAAAAACTGTCACATACTAAACCCAAGGGAGTAAATGCTGACTAGATTATGCATGAAATCCATTCTCCAGGATAACCCATCAACCTGGGCATTTATTTCCACGTATCAGCACCATTACACTCTGGTAAAGGAGATAATTCAGTAGTTTCAAAAGCAGGTTTATTAAAGATGTGATAGTATCTCTTCTATTTCTACTAAAACTCTGAAGACCCAAGGGAAAATTCACGACATAACTCAATAGTTTCAAAGACAAGTTTATTAAAGTTGTGGTAGTAGTTCTTCTGTGTCCACAAAAGCCCTGAAGACCAAAGGGAATATTCTTGTGAAAATCACATTTCACCACCAAGTAGTTTGGCATAAGTCTTTTCTCAATCGAATAAAACAAAGAGTAACGGAAAATGCAAGAGGTCATGGGACTTTAAAACTGAAGAAAGTGAGTTTCATGGACTTTGCAAAGTAAGAGCGGCTGTTCAATATATTAAACATAATTGGCTTAAAATATCGGTTTTCTGATGCTTTCACAGATTAGAAGAGAGACAGGAGATGTGAAAACTAACACAGGTAGAAAGAAAATATTCTCTCACCTCATTCAGGTTTTCTTCAGGTTATCATGTTAAATAAAGAACACAAAGGAAGCCAACATAGAAGAAAGATTTGGCAACGGATTTATTAAATCTCTTCGGAGGGAACCAGACTGTGTCTTTTAACATATTTACATTAAATTGAAGTCAATATGAAGATGGGAAGAGTAAACACAATTTGATTTCTATCCTGAAATAAGTCGATATTTTAAAGTAAAATTCAATCTGCTCATCTCAATTCAAACAAGTAGATGGTATAAATAAATAAAGAAAGAAAGGGATTTGGACCTTCTTGTCCAAATGTTCACCTTCTTGTCCTTCATGACTTATTGCATGGATTACTATATGCTACTGTATATAACAAACTACTAAATACAATAACACAACCAAGATCAAACCATTGTAAACAAAAAAATCTTGACAATTGGAAGAACGAAAACTTGAAGTTTGAGGGTTAGTGTATTAGTAGTACAAATTCAAAAGTCAGCATGCAAATAACCATGAATTTGTGTTCCTAAATGAATGTACTTAAGCATCACTTTTTAGAATATAACTCTAGTTGAAAAGAGAGAATGAGAATGAGAGAAAAATACACCATTTTCCAGGGAGACAATTATGTTTCCATAAGCTTGTGAGATACACAGGAGGACAGTACTTTTGAAGTGGGGTAGAAAATTTGATAGACAACAATACTGCAGCTACGACAGCTTTTCTGTACATAAATGGATTTTAATAAGGCACTTTTGATTAGTACCTTCAGTATTAACAAGACTGAACTTATTAGGTAAGCACCATTTTTTTGAAACTAGATTTAAAGTTCAAATTTCTAAATTGTACAGATCTTCTAATCTCTAGCAATTTGACATCCTAATTTAATATTCAAGTTCACTAAATTCTATTCGCTAAAAAACCTTATGAAATGTTAATTTTCTAAAAAACATTTGGTAATGCATAGTTATTAAAATAAAACCAAACTAAATTAGTGTTGGTCTGAAGTCAATAATAGTGATTTATAAAGTATATTGTCAGGTTTGCAACTTCTTAAAGGTTTTCCTTAGCACGATAAACTTTAGGAGAAGGGTAAGTGGGACCCTACCAAATTGCCGTCATATGTAGCTACTGAGCTGGGATATTTCATCAAAACTGAATGTGTGTTGTAACAAATTTAATATGGTCTAGTAAGACTTTGGAAACCAACTTTTTCAATTTTCTTTGGAATCCATGCAGCACTTGACAATAGCCAATTCTCAGATGATTTCAGACAAAATAACTAATTTACTAAAAGGCGTTTCTGCAGATAAGTAGGTTTTAAAACAATGAATTTGTTTGTTTAGAAAGGTCTTGACTTCATCTTTGTCCTAAGGAGTAGAAAGCTGAGTTTATCTCCTTTCCATGCAAACTGGAAGCAACAGCAACAAGTAATTCTAGGCTAGAACTAGTGAAGAGTTAAGAAACACATCCCCAGCCTTATGGTTAATCTTCAGCACAAAGGTGTTTTCAGATGACTAAAATTGTAGATAAAAGTGTGGGCAGATCCTCCTCAACATAATTTATGTATTCCCTTGAGTGCACTTATTAATCCAAGAATGGACCTGGCCTAACTTGGCAAGATGGCTTTCATACCAAAGCTGGTGTGTGCATTTGTAACTGCCTGTCTGGATTTGTAACTATATCCTACTTCAGAATTTTAACATTTTCTAAATAAAAACAAATTCTTTTTCTTCTTAAATAACAAAACAATGCCTTGTGCAGCTGCTGAAATCATACAAAGATCATAAAAATGTTTCTTTCTTTACTTTAGGTGAGTTGCAAAGGGAAAGGAAACCCAAGGTAAAGTCCAAACTATTCATGGCATGGGAAAAACCAGTGTCTTCATAACCTGTGGCCTGGTGTGTGGTGCACTACAAGTTACCTGCAGAGACAGGAACTCATGCCTGACTTATTACTGTGAGAGTGCTGTGAGTAATATGGTCTCACCTAACAAACAGTTAGGACTGTTAGAGCTCAGGCGATCAAGTCACAGATATGACACCGTTAACTTGTTAATGAAAGGTCCTCAAATGTTATTAATTTTTATTGATTTTTGTTTCTTTTTCTCTTCATGGTGGTCAAGACTGTATTAGATAGAAAAATGAAAATTCTATGAATAAGATAGCTGTTGGGGTCCCTCCCCTGCCATGGAGCCCTGGGAGAGGGGCCCTGAGGGCACAGACACGGGGTTTCCCTGCCCCTGCTCAGCCTCGTTCCCACTGGTTGGTTTGTGTTCCTGCGCGGGCAGAAGGACCCTTGGTCCCGTGACTGGAACAGTTCCTCGGCAGAGCTCCGGCCATGCGGCTGGAGAAATAAACACCTCTGAAACAGCTATCTAGAATCTGTCTGTCCATATATATTTCCTTTCCACGGGACTCCTGGTTTGATATATGCATGGTGCAGTATCCCCACTGCAACAGATAGCTCCCTCATGTTTTAGCATTTTAGGTGTAGCACTTTTCTTAAAAGCAAATATTATTAATCATAGCTGTTCATAGCAAATTTCTGGTTCATATAATTAGATAATACATAACTGAATATGATTTCTGAGTGGCTTTTATTGCAGCAGTCAATTCATACACTGATGTTAAAAACTCATTTACCTGCTTCTTCATTCCCCATAATGATCTTTTTAAAGGAATATTTCAAAGTTTTGAATTAAAAGCTGTATAGAAACACAAATTAAGTATAGAATTGTAAAATCATACAATCTTCAAGGCTGGAAGAGACCTTTAAATTATCAAGTCCAGCTGTCAACCCAACCCTATCACAGCCCTATCAGCCCTAATCTACTAAACCACATCACCCCGCTGCATCATTCCAGGCCAGCTGCAGGTTTAGGAAGCTGTAGATTTCGGGAAAACAAACCCCCACTAATAGGGGGTTAAATAGGTTTCTGAGAACACTCCCCATAGTCAAGTCTTGTACTATTTTCATATTTTGATTTTAATAACACCACTATAGTAGGTTAAAAGGCCTCAGAGAACTAGAGTGGTAGATATTGCTTCTTATCTGTAATATGTCTGTAATCAGATTTTCTAGAATAATGCCTTGAAAATCTCTGCAGCTAAATTTAGAAACTTTTAAATAGGTGTATTTAATTCCAAACCTAGACTTGCTCTCCAGCAACTACCCTCTCTACATGAATGTTAAGTTGTTAGATACTTCCTAAGTTGTACAAGAAAGTATTGATCAAGTGATTTCTTCATTAATTTACCTGTGCTCTTATCTATTTAAAATTAGTTTGTTAGAACAATAAATGGAACCCATGAAAAGCAACATTGGTTTGGAGAATGTTATTTTTTTTTGTTTGGAGAATGGTTATTTTACTCATGTTGGGTTTTCTTAAACATTTTAAAAAGGAAGAAAAACCAAGAACCTCCCCAACTGTACCTTTTTTCCCTACACATGTGAATGAATCCTGGTTCCTCCTTACCTTGGCAATGAATGTTACAATTGAAAATAACTTTTCAAAACTAAGAATATGCATCATATACAGTCATGTACAACAAAGTTTTCTGACTAGACTCTCCTAGCGGCTTTTCCATTCAATTTGACATATTCTTTAGACTTTTTCAAGGCCAAGGACTTTTTATAATAATCTGAAAAGCACAGGCCCTGAAACTTACTATGGCAGAGCCACATTAAGGGTAGTCAGCAATAATGCAGAAAAAAAAAAAAGACCATATATTTGTTCAGTTCCTTTTAAGGGACATAACTTCAAATGAAAAATTATGAAAGTACATTTAAATTCACTCAAATTGATGTAATTCCAGGCTCCCTGGTCACAAAGGCTGCTTATTCTCAGAGCTGATCCTGCATATGCTAATAACATTATCCAGAGATCATGAAGAAAAGACAAGTTCTTTGCTTCATGCAGCTATACCCCTTTCAATCAACCTCATGCTGAGAACCATTTATTACCATAACATATGACACAGAAAATCTTAAGAGGCAGTAAGGGGCAAATTTTCAGATTATCACATGCCATTCTAGCTGTGACTTTCTCATTAACTTTAAAAGAATTGTGTGGCTTAGACCAGCTCAAAGCTCTGAAATACACCCCTACACATGCCCCAGAAAAAACCTTCACAAACACAACAGTTTTCCATATTTGACTTAATTTCTATAAAATAACAGAAGTCAGCAACTAAGTAGACTGTTCACAAACTGCAGACAGCCTTGCATTGTGTTTGAGGTGACCTTGTAGCATGCATGGGGACAAGCCTCAGCTCTTCAGCAATTTCAAGTTAGGAAGGGAGATAAAAGAAAAGAAACTTCTGGCCATAAGGCGCCATTAATGATCCTACACTACAGTTAGCCATGCTAGTATTTATTTCCTTTGACTTAAAGAAGCTTGTAAAATGCAGTTAATGAGAAATAATTTAAAGAAAAAAAAATCTAGAAATCTAACTGAAGCAACATGGACATAAGGGAACAAAGCTTTATTAGACAGGCACCTTGACATGGTGTACAGGTTTATGCATTCAAAATGAGAACGTAACAATGATATGCCACCTTTTTTATCCTTTCTGCTCAAATGGAAAGTTTCTTACTTCTCTCTACCCGAATCTTGCTGTCTATTACATGCTCAAAGGCCATAATTATTTCAAAAATAGACTTTTGAGAAAAGCACATAATTAGTCCAGTGCAGCTGGTATAAAAATTACTGGCAAGAGTAGTAGTATCATTAAAAAATTGGAACTAAAGCACACCAACTATACTCCAGGGCAAGTTAAACACACAGAAACTCTAGTAAATATTTAAATTTATTTTCAGGCTAGTACACACTCAGGGCACCCAATTTTATTTAACACCACTGATCCACACTCAACAGAAAGTCATTTCTGCCAAAATGGAACTATAGTGCATTCTGGTTTACATAAGTTTAGTAAGGCGATTTTCTTTGACTCTTACATAGAATTAGACTGCAGTAGAAAAAAAGCAAGTTTGCCCCAGAGTCATGCAATGATATTAGAATTCCAATTTTTATTTCAGCTATTTTCTTCTCTATGAGAAAAATCTTTGAAATTATGAACTGGAATGTGAACTAATTTGTAATAGCTGTGTGACTCTGTAGGGAACCTAATACAGCAGCTTTCTCAGATAAGACATATCCCCTTCTGTTGTGACTTTCTTAGAATGACTCAAGAGCCTAGCCTGGGATGTTCTTAGAACTGAGATGCCTACAACCAAAATTACACTTATCAATACGTCTATTTAGATGCCTCAAAAAATTGTGCTTCTAGAACCATTAGCATCTTATGTTTAATTTTCAATCTTCTTAATGTCTAATCCTAAACATGCGTGCATCATTTTATTTAAGGTCAAGCAGTTTCTCACTCTGCTAGAGACAAAATGGAATTGCTGTACTTGAAAGGTCTGAAGGTGTTAATCTGGCAATTATATTTTTGAGTTATCTGTCTGGTCTAACACCAGTCTGACATCAAAATTCCACAGAGTGTCAGCTTATGCATTAACTTAACCACTAAAAAAAATGCTTGCATTTAGGTTGAATGATCTTCATGGTCTTCAGGTATTCAGTCGTATACTTTACCTCCGTAATGAGAAGAAGTGCTTGAGTGAAAGGATAATTCCTGACTGAAGTTTTTGTATAGTGCTTCAAAAAGCCAGAGATTCACCAGGTGAGAGGGAAAGTGTTTCAGGAATCTCGTGGGTTAGATACACACTTTGGCTGCTCTTGCTCATTATTGTGCTAAATATCCCTAAGAGAAGGAGAAACAGCCTAGAAGGGTGAGAGGACAAGGCGCCGCAGTACAGCAAGGAGTAGTGGCTGGTCCCAATGGTCAGTCAGGAGACACTGAAATGAGCAGTCCTTAATTTCAACCACACTGTACAGATGTGTTGTAGAAAGCCTACATATTGCAGTAGACCCAAAATGCCACTTTGTTTAAAGCTGGCTATGGAAGCCTGAGCCAAAGATGTATTTTAGAACTTTTTTTCCCCTCCCTTGCTTCAACTTCACTTCCATTTGTCTCTTCATCCTTTTAGCTTTCTGATTCTTTTTTCTCCTTTCCTGCATACCTTTTTATATGTTCATATCTATTTTTCTCCCCCATCTGTGTCTTTTGTGTGTGAACATTATTATCCTTGTCACTGTATTTTACTGCTCATGAAAAAGAAACGCTTGAGAAATAATCACTGCACAGTGGCCAAACAGAAGGCAATCCTTCCTGTAAATACTACTTTTGTGTAATGGGCATGGTCAGATCAGTGCTAGAAATATAGTGAGAACAATTCATCTACATCATTTTTTTTTCCTCTACAGAAACATTGCTGTGGTTCTTTATAGTTTAAACTCCATGTAGAATTTATCTTTTTTTCCCCTCTCTTATTTTTTTAGGCCCTGTTCTTTCATACTTCTACTTTATGAAAAACAGTCTTCTGTCATACAGACTCTCTCAAAGTCATCATTCATCCATGTGTTAAGACATCTGCAAGCTTTCTTTTCCTACATCAATGACACACAGTTTTCTTTTGACTTGAACACTTTTTGTTCTTCCTATTTTATAATGCATGCACAGTTGTGTTATAAAGACTCATCAAAGTCACCACTGTTCTACATTTATCTGCATTGAACTGGCTTTGTCATTTATTAGTCTTTTAAGTGTTCTTTATATTTTCTATCTAGTAACATTCTCCTTCAATATTTACTGTTCCTCTATCATCTCTTTCTGAATCAAGTTACTCTGCTCTTTGACTTTAATATTATGGACCTAAAATACTTGCCACTAAATCTTCAAAGTCAAAAGACTTAGCACTGATTTTATTGTAAGTTAGTAATGTAAGTTTCTATAAATTAGCATTATTTGAATAAACACAACCTTTCCTGCTTTGGGAAGCTAAAAGCAGGCTTTTGAAGCACTGTGTGAGGGTATATTAATGAAATCCCCATTGATTTTGATGGAAATGGTATTGCTTTAATCCTGCGATATGCTTTGGCACTTTAAATTGAGGATCTAACACACATTTAGTAAAATGACTGCCCACTCTACATCCCAACTACCAAATCCTGCCCTTGAGCCATCGTTCCACTTCCAGTGGTTCAGTGGGTGGCACGCCAAAGCAAAGGGGAAAGTTTTGCCCACAGCGTACATAATCAGACTTTGAAGAGCAGACATTTTAGCTTGCATTTGTTTAACAGCCATTAGAATTAATCACAACCACAAGAGAGTAAATCTCCTAAATGTTTCATTTTTTTTATGCATCTCTTATGATGGTAGCAAGCTCTGCTCAGTGTACTCATCAACCCCTTTACCCAGAGAAAAATAGTTCTGTCTCATTTATTAGATGCTCTGTCATTTAGTCAGTGGTGGATGACTCTAGAAAAAGTAATTCCACATGGGAAGGTGGACTATGGGAAAGATGTGTGACATTACACTTCAACAATATAAAGCCTGTGAGGCGGAGAAACAGGTTAGAAAGTGTATTTACATAGAAAGTACATTTGAGAAGAGTTCCATCCATATTGGATTTTCCTGCTCAGTTGTGAAGTTTACTGAAAACATTGCCAAAATCACAGTCTTGTGCTGTAGTCTCAAAGAGCACTGAATATTGACCAGTAAAACAACTTCCTTATAAGCCCTGCAGATGCAACAGATATTTGAGAGTCTTGCTCTACAGTAATTGCTTCTCTTTTTGAGTATATGTCCATGCCTGCATAGTCTACACAGTCCAAGAGTTCATCAGCCAAAACAGTGAAAAAGACAACTATATTAGCAACACTATTTTTTCATCCAGGACATTTTTTGTGCGCTGGAGTTTTTGCATGTTGGGGTTTTTATGTTTTATTTTGTATCATCTTGTGGTCCTAAAGAACTTTTAAGAAGGTGGAAGGCATCTCTCACTTCCTTTGCTGTGTCTCATTGCAACTCTTTCTTCTCTCAAAGTTTCTTATATATTTATTTGTCAGATTGCTATAACTAGGTCTATGATTTACACCCAGAGAGCAACTAAACACCCTTGCTGGAATGATAGAAGTGAGGAAACTCGTGGGTTGAGATATTTTAATAAGGAAAGAAAAGTAAAACACTCTGTATGCAAGCAAAGTAAAACAAGGTACTAATTCACCACTTCCCATCTACAGGCAGGTGTTCAGCCATCCCCAGGAAAGCCAGGTTCCATCACATGTCAACAGTGACTTCGGAAGACAAATGCCATAACTTCTAACATCCCCCTGCTTCCTTCTTCTTCTGCTCACTTCGTATACTGGTCATGATGTCACATGGTATGAACTATCCCTGTGGTCAGGGGGCCATCTCTCCCTGCTGGAAGACTTTCCTTTAATAACTGTTGGCATCAGTACCATTTAGAAGAAAAAAAGTGTGCATCTGAGTATTCAGGCTTCACTAAAATTATTCAGAACTTGATGATCATTTTCAGTTAGACAATTTTCTATTCACCAGCAATATCTACTAATAAGTAAATAAATTTTATTGACATTTAATTCCTACTTTCTGCTGCAGCTAAATTTTCATAAATTTAGAAGTTGTGAGATAAACTATCTATTTCAAAAGTACTAAAACCGTTGTAGAAACATTTTACAGAGACATCAATCCACTCTTTTGCTCAGGTCTTTGGTGAGAATTCCTGTAGTTCACAAAAAAGATTTAATGCTCTTTCACACTAGCAGGAAGTGGATGTTGTGACCAAGGGAGGCATTGCTGTAGATTTAGAATAGGAGATATGTGCCTTCTCTCACTTTGCAACTCTCTTCTCAGTGGAGAAATTATGGACTGCAAATGTAGAATGCAGTATTTGTCATGAAAAATATTTGCTGCTACTTTGATTCTTCTTGACATCATTTCCTTTGTTTGGAATTTCATTATTTTCAAAGCTCAGTTTGTTGTGTTTATCATTTATTATTGTGCACTGTGTATAGTTTGTGCACATGACTAATCTCCCATTTGTACTGATTCTTTGTGCTTGGAGGCCAGCAAATCCAAGGATTTCCTTGTACCCTCCCATAAGATTACTCTTCTTCATTTTTTGAATTGAGCACAGAACATTTTCAGAGAATGACCTAATAGCTCATTCAAAATGAATTTAGATCTTGATCCTTAGACTTCATAGCTTTCCACTTTCCATCTTATGGAGTTAAACAAATGCATTGTAACAACAGAATCAAAGAATCGGTGGACATCCTGAGTTAGAAAGGACTCACAAGGATTATTGGGTCCAGTTCCTGGTCCTACACAGGTCCACTTGTCCTTTTCCAAAAGAATGGTTAATAACCAGGGCAATTTTTCTTAATGTAATGTAAAACAAGCTTAGTAGTTAACAATGCTTCACAGATGATGGTGTCTATCAACTCATATGCAAATATCATTGAGGACATTTTGATTTCAGTAAATGCCTGCATTGTGGCTCATTTTTCTCTCTCTCTCTATACCAAAGTTTGGCATTAAACATTGGCTTGTGATATTTAAAGTTGTACCTACTTTTGGTCTTACAAATATGGAGACTTTCAGCAGAGACTTATTAAAGATGTTTGTCACCATTTCACTAAGACATCAAATTGCATGTTACTTTTAACTTGAATGGAATGATAGATTAAAGCATACATCGAACATATTTAACTAGGCTGCCAATGAACACCATAAGAGAAAGATATTTAACCACAGAGGTCTTTAAGTTGATTAACGCATATTTTTCTTTTTTTATTTATAAAAAGAAGCTGATAATTATTCGTACACACTTTACATATTTTATATACTTAGTAAAAAGTGAAAGAAACCTAATTATTAACTCATACTAAGAGATAAAAATATACATCAATAACTAGCTAATTTTACACATGATGCACATGTGCATTTGTGCATGTAGAGTGAAGGGACAAATAACAATTTTTAAAAAAGCTTTCTATGTACCTAATATTCCCATGTAAATTAGTCAGAAATGAGTACCTTTAAGAACTATTAGTGTGAATTGTCTTATTGTACCAGCTGATTGTGAAAAGGAGAAATGGAGGAAGAATATGTTTCTTCTTCACAAGATTCTTCCTAACTTCCCTCATGGAAATGTAGGAGCTACCTGGATCAGATGGCACTGCATCTGCTTTGCAAAACCATTGCTGAACTTGTGAGAGTTTTCGTAAAAGCAACTGTGCAGGTGCATAGTGTGTGGCAGTCATATAATATAAGGTTTTAGAAATTTGTACTCGTCCTAAGGGAAAATGTAAAATATTCCCTTTCATGGCCAAAGAACCTATTTCTTAGGAATTTTTATATATTTTTCCCCTTTATAATTACATTTTTCTTCTAATTAACAGAAAAATTATATAAATTCCTTTTATCACACTTAAAACATGGTGAATGAAGCAATTTGTCAAAAGAGAAATAAAAGTCTGTATTGTTTTGCTTTAACTGGAACAACATTTATATTCTTACAAAAGGAAAAAAAAAAACACCCTGGATTATTAGCATTTCTGGTATTCTAATTCCATTGTTTTTCTCTGAGTTTCAGTATATGTTCTCTTTTATAAGACTTTTCATTCTGGTTATTTCTGTCAGGCCTGTAATTGCAAAGTCATTCTATTCTATATTTTCTTCAGATATCCTTTGTTTTTGACTGACAAATAAAGATGGCTTTATTTTTATTATGGTGTATCCATAAGGACTGCATATTGACAGTATTTATAGTTTCCAAACTTCACAGAGTTTTTTCAGAAGAATAATCCAAAAGCAAAAGAAAAACTAAAGGAACTCAGAAGTTTCTAAGATGGCCTCAAAGACTATAATCTGTACAAGAGTGCTGGCATTCTATTATTGTCACAGTTTAAACATACAAAATGTAATACCTATTGCTACAGCACAAAGTAAAACAATTACCCTGAGAATCTTAATTAAAAAACCAGAGACTGATAAACAGATACAGACTTTTTTCTAACTTCATAGATGGAAAAATTCTTGCATCTCTGCAATCTTCCAACAGTTAGGTTCTGAAAACTGGAAAAAAGTTAAGAAAAACAAAATAAAATACGCTAGTGCAGTAAATATATGACACATAAGTGTCCATTTTAGGTAGTCTGGAAATACACATTTGCCTTCCATGGAAATGAACTGCCCTGTGGTGTACACAAATCAGAAAAGAAATATCATAAAGGTGTAAAATTGTTTCAATAGGGTTGTGATTGTCTGAATTAATGAAAAATATGTCCTGCAACAGATTATAAAAAGTAAAGACTTTTCTGTCGCCTGGCACTGTGAATTCATTAATAATTCCGAGAGATAACACAGAATTTTATCTATTTCACACTGTTGCAATTTATTTTCTTGAAATTTCTGCATTAAGAAAAAAGAAGGACAGTTCTTTATCTTTATTTAATCTTTGTTTCTTATATACAGATATGTTATTGTGAGTGTGATCATCATTATAATGTAGAAATATGGGCCCCAGATACAGGTCATATGAAACAGTAATATTGGTCAAAAAAAATATTTTAAACATAAATTATGTTACATCAATTTTTGGAAAAAGTTTCTAGAATCTGCCAGTTTCCTTAACAATGAGTTGGGGCATCACTTCATCACATCCAATATTGTTTATCTCATTTGAAGAAATGCATTCTGGGTCTTGGTCAAAGAGTGTCTTTTTTTATTATTACTTACTCATTATAACACCATTTTAAGAAGGTAATGATTATTTTGAGTGATCTAGTATAAATGGCTGTGTCTTACATCAGTTTCCATTATATAATGACAAAATGCAAATTTTGCCATTTTCACCATGATTAACTCTTTATATTTCTCTCTTCAGGTTTAATATGTGACAAACTGATCTCTTGTTTTAATGACAATGCCAATTACAGTTACATGACAATTATTTCATACTCTACTGGTCTTCCCTAACAAAAACAGTGATTATTAGCATTGTTCTAAGAAGGTTGGAAAAAAGCAAATTGTGTGAGCATGAGAAAGCAAGGAGAATAATACCCTAAAGGTAGAGTTCTAAAATGGCAAGTGCCCTTTCTCAGCCTCAACCATTCATTCTGAAAATGGCCTATCAAAAAGGCTTAGAGGGAGCAGTTTAATTACTGTTCCTTTGACAAATGTAATATATTTTCAGAAGCAGGCCCATACATTTCTTTAAGGCCAAATGTTGTACAACAAAACTGTCCTCAGAGGTATTTCATTCTACCATCCTATTTTTTTCCACCTGGCTTGCACTGCTTTTTCTTTTTTCTAATGACTATGTCATTCCTAGAGACATTTTAAAATGAGTCTTAAATCATGTTTTCCTTTAACAGAACATAAGCTACATGAGCAGGGTGGGAGAAAGAGAAAAATAGTGTAAATAATCACAAATATTTTATAATGCTTTCATAAGAAAAGAATGACCAACAACCCTATACCAGTCCCTAAACATCTTGTTCTGAACTCAGCTGAGAAAAACACTTAAGTTCTCTCCTGGATCCTTACAAATATGAAAGGAAGTCCAACAAACTTCCACGCATATATTTCTTTCCTCACCACTCTCAGGAAATATAGGAAAACATTGACTGCTTCTTTAGGTTTCTGAGGTTAAAGAGTAACCTAAAGCAGGCTGGAAGGCAGTTTTTGTGAGCAGCCAGCTCAGATGAAAGTCCTGAAGGTGATGCCCCATCTAGAGAGTATCCAACTGGCAAAAGCCAGTTTCAGGAGTAGATCTGCATAGATCTGCAGCAGGAACAGACTGAAAAATCTTTCCGCTCTTGGCACATACTGAACATAGTACTCAATGTTCAATTATACAAGCACAAGAAATGAGCAAGGCACTTGTTGCCACCTGTTGTGGAAAAAACAGAGTAAAATGAGTATTTGGGAAGTTTATACAGAGGCTCAAAGAAAAAAAATTAGTTTAATATTTCCTCCTCTCCCCACTCCATGAACCTAGTATCAAGTAATCCTAAATAAATCTGATGTATTGTTCCCAGCTGATATGCCGATGCTTCTATGACCTAATCCTCACAGCTATTTCTGCAGAATTATTTTTTTATACTAATAGGTTCTATTTATCATTTGGCACTACAAATGCATTTATCAGCCTCTATATGAAGGTGAAATTTGTCTCCAAACCTGAAAAATTCGTCAGCGAGTTTCTGAGCACTATAGTGCTGGCTCAGTATTCTGTGATTGTGAGACAAAAAAATGTCTAAATAGACTTTACATTTTATCTTATCCTGTGTAGCCAAAGAGAGTCATGTTCCCAGTAATTAGAATTGCATTCAGTGATCCTTACATCTGAATAAGTTTTAGACTGTAATTGAAAAACCCATTGAAAAGAAAAAATACAAAAAATCCCTGAATTTAATTAAATCGTTTTTTTCTAAATTAAACTCAATATAATTATTTCATATGTTTTTAAAGTTGAAATAAACCTTTGAAAAAGAAGCAGATATAATTATGTCCTGAGTATAAAAATGAGTTATAGTATTGTTTCCAAATAATAAAAAATATAACTGAAAGACAGATTTTCAGTTTGGTGCAAATGAAGGACAGTTAATATCTATTTCATCTTTTCCTTCATCCATGAAGAATATAGTACAATTTTCTTTCTTTCTAAACTGTCTAGACAAAGAAAAAAAAAGTCTTTCTTCTTGTGCTTTTCTTTTCCAGATGTGTGTGATGATTAATCACTGTATGTGTCTAGACCCCATGGTAATCTCTGTCCCTGTTTCTGTGTCTACATCCATCTTTGACATCATGAATTTACTTTTAATACAGTCCGATTGATTTGTTTGCAGCTACAACACTGTTTTCATTCTTTTCCCCTCTGAAATGTCTTTATAGCACACATACAAACTTGCCTATATTCTCAAACTGTGTAAAATTGATTTGTAAGAACAGATTGCAAAACTTAAGTGTATGGTAATGCACATCCCAGATTGCAATGCCTGCATTAAAGATGCCACAGTGAAGTTAAGAAAGACATGATTTTTAGGACTTTGCAAAGATTTCCATCTCCTTTATTAATTTTAATCCAGCTGTCATGAAATGGGAAGCAAAATAGCTTTGTATGGTATAAATAAAAATGTCTGTATTGGTTCCCATGTCTCTGTCATATCTCTTTACTTCATCCACTAGGAAAATTAGAACCACAGGTGGATGCTCCAATAGTTCACACTTTGAAAAAGAATAGTTCTGTGAGATAGAAATAGTCATACAAAAGCTCCACAGTTTCCATTTTAAATTGGCATTGAGTGATGTTTTAATTTATTTGGGACATTTTTAAAGCATCTGTAGAACAGAGAAAATCCATTTTGGATGGATTTTTTATTGTTCTTGATCACAAAAAATTATTCCTAGCTTTGGTTCCTTACTGGATTGCAAACTGGAAGATTCTTATTTCTGGTCAATTTAGTGCCCAAAAAACCTTACAAGAGTAGCTACGTTAAGGAGTTGACTACTCTTAAAGAAAAAGAATCTTAGAAAAACTGGAAAATCCTGCACCATTTCATTCTTATATGCATTTGATAAAACTGAGGAATCACACAATATTTTGATCAACTTTTCCTGTATGCCTTAGGATTATTATGTGAAACAGATTTCAAGACAAATCCAGCCTGAAGTTTGTGTCATACCTAAACTTTTAATGACAAACAAGTACACAAAAAGCAGTTGTCTTGGGGTGACAGTGTCTAAGAATCCTGAGATTTAAGGACCAATTCCTCTCTCCATTCTGTTCTAATAATGTACAGACTAGAAAACATTTCCTCAAAAGTATTTCCATTTTCCTCATTATTAAGGCTATATTTTTTATTATTCACAAGTTCAGCAGTGTCTCCTTTTGAAGTGCGAACAAATTTTTCCATGGCTTTCAGAGGAGAAAATGTGAGTAAAAAACCAAAATAAAGCATATGATCAGGCCTGTGGTTAATTCTGAGCCTTAGAACTAGAACACTTGTCTTAATTTCAGCTTCTACATTTTTGAACGCAACGAGTACCACATTTTTGATTTAATACAATTTGTCTATAATCTGTTCAGCACTTACTCTCCTGTTTTTAAACATTCTTGTGTTGTTTTCTGTGAGTGACATCTTTTTTGGTTTTTTATTAATGAAAATATTACTAGAAATTAGAAATGTTGTTGCATATTGTAAATTATTTTACAGTGTCAGACACTACTGTAAAAATATGTCAGACACAGTTTTTCATAAATAATTTATATATGCTCAACAATATTAGAAATAAAGAATCCACAAATTATTCTGCAGAGATGATGGGGAGACTAGTCCCAACCTGGGTTTGGTATATAGAAGATATTGAATAATATCTGAACTTACTACAGGTATAAAATCTGTAAGTAGAACTGAATATCTGAGCAACAGACCTGGAATATCTTGATTGACAGTGCTATACACGGTCATCAATTTGTGTTGGAAACAAATTTTAATGTAATATTTTCTTAAAAAATTGGATGCTGTTATTAAAAATTTTCTTAATAGTGTGTGCATATATATATATATATACACACACCTATAAAAACAGGAATTACATCATTGCATGAAAGTAACATTTTTTCTCTTTATCTAATCTCCTGAGTGCCAATTTTAAGTCAAAGAGATGAAAATAAATCTTGAGTCCTGTAGAATAAAAATAAATGTAGGACCGATTAGATTCTCATGGGCTTTGTTGGCCAGATTTGAAACAAACACCAGACTGCTGAATCTCCCATTTATTCCACTGTAATCAAAAATGTAAAGACTTGTATTGGTTAGCTAATTTTTACAAAGTATTTTTGAGCAACTAACCTAAGCATTATTTTCCTGTTTAGAAATACTGAGGCGTTCTACAAACACCTATAGTTCAAAGTAGGTTTTCTTGGAAAAAGACAAGAATAAGCTGCCTGAACTACTGAATGTGGTAATTATGCTTAAAAATATGAGACTAGAAATGCACTTTGGGATTTAGGAATGCTGAAGGCTTAGTTTCAGCAGTACAAGTTCTAAAGAAATTCTGGAAATAAACTTATTTTCCTAAGACTGAAAGAAATTCTGAAGCGACTTGAGTTTTATAAATTATGAAAGCCATTCCTACAGATAATCTCTAACAATTTCTGAATGTAGAGCCAGAAGTCAAAAAGTTCAATTCCATATTTCAGAAGGGAAGGGTGTGAACTAATTAAGAAAACTTTCTTGGCCCAGATAAAAAGTAGAATTTGTAGCTGTATCATTCTCCTCTCTCATGGAAGGCCAAGCCCCTCTTTAAAAAACTCAAGAGTTTTAGTATCAAAAGCACTGCAGAAAAAGACCCAGGATGGGGTATGGGGGTGGAGAGAGACATACACAGAGACAAAAATAGGATGGGTTTTCTTGTGCTTGAAATTGTCCGTTCTTTAAACTTTTGTCAAAAGAAATAGTCATGTTTAATTTCTTTTCCCACTAATTCTAGTCATCATTATGAGCAAGATTAACCACATAAATTCTACTAAAGAGATATTACAGGGGAATTTATGAGACTAAAGTCTATAAGAAGATTTGTCCTTCATGACATCTATAATCCAGCAAATGGAGGTACAAAGACTGTCTGTGAAGAGAGTATGGCTATCAAAATATCTATTTAACAACCAAAAGTATTGTAACAAAATCCAGACTCTCTCAGATTGGCTTTGTATTTTTATGATTGTAAATGGGATTTGGAAATTGCGTCCCAAGTGTTCTGTCCCATCTTACCTCGTCATAGCAGTTGTCATTTCCTTCCAAAGCACAGCAAAATTTTGCCTCAAATGAATTCTTTGCAGGCTAGCAATTCATCTTAACCTAATTTGTATCGGAGTTTGGCAGTCAGTAAAATTAAATTAAAATTAAAAATGAGAATTTAAAGGTATGTTAGGAGAACAAATTCTGCTCTATAGAAAGTATCAGTTCAGTTGCCTCTTTGTGACACCTTCCAGTGTAATTTCCACAGGCGTCTCTCCTTCAGAACTCTCGTATGTCTCACGTATTACTACCATGTAATAAATACAATAACAGTTAGGTGATCAGTGAGCATCAATACCAGCACTGTACGTTTCTCAGAACCCAGGCAGGATGATCACACTTTGTATTTCTATCTATGGCAATTCATTACTGTAGATATGGATATGCAAACACAAACCAAAAGGAATAGTTACTATATTTAAAAAAAATAAATTAAATCACTATGTAGGAAAATATATTTGTTTCCCACACTGACAATTCTCAAGTGGTATTATTCAATTGCCACTATTAAAATCAGCAAGCATTCTCACTGTTATTCTTTTTACTAAACCTATGATTTTTATTAAACACACTTACTAGAAATAGTTCTTAATTTATTCATTAAGGTCAATGCAGTATAAAAATTAATTTTTTAGTCCACTTTAACTAAGGGTCTTCAAAGCATAGGGCCCTTTCATGTAATAGTCAAGATAAAAATCAGGACTTTTAAAATAAATAGAGGACTATGTGAAAATGTACCCACTCGTAATTTCTGAAGTATTTTTGTCTTTATAATAAGGTTTCTAAATATTCTTCATTTCAGGTCATATTTTTATCTACATAAAAAGGTGCTCAATGGATTAGAATATCCTTATTTGTAAAGAGCTCTGAAGTTATGTCTTTGCTGCTTATACAAAATTAACACACGAAGGAAAAAAATATAGTTAGTGACAGGTCGTTAGCTAAAAGCAAAATCTGTCCTATTTAATGGTATCTTAATAAAAACTAGTATATTTTTGTTCTCCTATTATCCCAAAACAGAGCTGGTATCATTCAAAAAGTTTCAGTTCTGATACCATAAAGCCTTTTGCATGTTCTTCCAAAAAGAATGATTTGGCTTAAATATCAGACTGAAGATATTTTCTTTTTTGATTAGAACAAAATTAAAAAAACAACCTGCTTTGGATTTCCAAAAGTATTGGAACTGTTAAAAATACAGTTTTACTGGATCAATTTATTACCGAGACTACTTCCTCAAAACTTTATTTTAATGGCCCTTTGTATTTTAGTGGAACATATCTGTATTGAACTGTCTCCAGCTTTACCCCCAATACATATTTCTTACTGTACCAGTTAGAGAAATTGAATCACTCCACAAAGAGTTTTGAATCTTTCAGTATTGAGGTATGTGGTTTTTGTCTTATTCCCTCTTCTGATCTTCACTTACCTGTTTGAATACAAGCCATGAAGATGCATGACTACAGTAAATACAGTGTGTTTCTTTATGCTCTAAAAAAATTCAACTCAGCTGTATGCTGGTTTTTTTATTTTTTGGGCTAGTGACCAGTAGTAAGTACCTCTTGCTTAAGAAGAAAGACAAAAAAAAGAAATATTCGTTGCATTTTTGCCTTTTCAAGATACTTTTCAGAAGCAATATGAAAGTGATTATCAATTACCTAATTATGAGGTTTACTCACAAAATAATCATTAAACGAAACAAATCATCTTTACACAAAGCTGTCAAAAACGTTTTCTAAATAAATGTTTCTTCTTGCCACATATGCATCTCTTCATAACAATAACTGGAAAATATGCAATTTTGCAATTATTGCAAAATATGATACGAAGTGCTATAGGCTTCCAAAGTTTTGTTTGGTTTGTTTTTTCTTTTAAAGGAATCAGAAGTATGAGTTAAAAGTTAATAGGTGTCTTAGACTCACTCTCTTACAACATCTCTTTGGGATACTGACTTTACTTCTGTGAAATCTTCCTTAAAACATTATCATATGCACTTTGTGAGTGGTCATATGGTGCTGAGATACAACAATGTTTTCTTCCCATATACCAGCTAGGAACCACTCCTTGTGCCTGTGTAATATAAAATATTGACAACAATACCTTATCTCTTCACTGGAGATTTAGAAATTAAAATCCTATCATCCTGAAGTAACAAGTCAATTTCATAATTATTTCATCATTATTTAAATGTTGCATATTCCATTTACATTTAGAAGAAATAATCATCTTTTAAAAAACAAATAGATAAAGTAGAATTTAAAGACTAAAGTCTTTTATTTTGCTAGCTTTTTCCAAGAGCTGAACATAAATGTAATACGCGCATTAGTTTAATTTGGTAGACATCCCTCATAGTCTATTAAAGCACTTTAGTATTAAGAGATGAGAATTTACTAATGATCTTCAGATTCTGGCAATAAGAAAAGAGCTGTGGGAACTTTATAAGGAAAAGATGTAAAAGTCATTCTGAAAGACAATATCCTCTGATTAGCATGTTGCAGTAAGTTTTCTGTTTGCTCGATAGAAGCTAGAATTAAATCAGCAATTCAATCTCTAAAAATGCTCCCCTGAAGAAACAACTGTATATTCCAGTGAGAACTTCAGAGTATGAAAAATTCTCAAAAGGAACACAGAAAATGGGAACATTCTAATGGTTTCCTAGACTTCCTAAAATTCACACTAATTACTTTTGATCTTTTATATCAGAAGAGCAACAGGTGGTTGTTTTCTAAAATCAAAGGTTCCAGTGACTTTGAACATCCACAGAAATTTTCAAGAAGGGAAATTTATTAGCTAGTCAACATTTTCCTTGAGGTTTCACTTCAAACATTTCTTCATAGTATGGAAACCAGGAAACCAGACACTTCTAAGCATTTAAAGGCAGAGTTAATCTATTTAGTCTATCACTTAGGGGATGGTTTTACTTTGCTGTACAAAAATAAGAAGTGAAAACATGAGGTGATTTTAAATTTACAGACCAGTCATGGTTATGTGTCAAGGTAAAGGCCAGGCAGAATCTCTACTACAGGATAAATTTTTACACAATTAAATTAAAATTAGGATAAATTATCCAGAAGCGAGGCCTGATATTGCAAAAATTAATAGCATTTAACCTATATTTTTTTAATGTCTTTTTTTTTTTAACTTTGTGGTGATGGTGGTGTCACATCAATTCATAATGCAGTATTAATAAAAAAGAAAAGGTTGTAGTTCAGGTGCTATTCTTCTCATTAGAGCATGAATATCCATGGAAATACCACATGTCATCAATTTTTTCTGTTCTTCTTCCTTCAGGCAAAACTTTGCATTATCATCCAGATGATTGTTTGGAAAGTTGTAATATGGATTTCATCTCAGTCTGATTGACTAAACCCCAGCTCATATGGCACTATTTCCTAGAGCCAGGATTTAATCAGAATGACTTGATAAATGTCTACTTCAGAATTTCTTCCCATGAGAAATGTTTTGCACTGATAACTAGACCTTTTCATATGTATTTGCACAACCAAATGAATTGTACTGATTAGCAACACTTAGTATCTATTCAAGCACCTATTTCAGTGGATGTTTATCTCTAATTTTAAATCTTTTCTATTTGAATACTCAAGTCAATATTCAAGCTTATTGGCAATGCATATCATTTTTGGCTACAGCTTAGAATACTGAACTATTTAAAGAGATGCTACCTCTCGGGATTGAGATCAGTATCACCAACTTTCTAATAAATATTCAACTATGAAGAGACAGAGCATTTTCTCAAACCTGCTGGGTTCCTGTAGTGCTGAATGTTTCACATAAATATGGCTGAATGCACTAAAACTTTGTCATGCTGAATATCATCAAGAAATTCAATTTCTGAACTATAACTTTTTCATTGTTCTTTTCTAGCTTCTTTGGTTCATTTACTCCATCAATTAGCAAAAATAATTGAATATGTCAGTTTCAGTAATGTCAATGCATAAGACAAATGTAAAATAAGTTAAATATGGCACAAAGACTCTAAACCCAGGCCTTCATCATCTGTGTCCCTTTGATTGGTGGCTCCAAAAGTAAGCCGTGGATAGACAGGTTCAAAAACCAAAATCAAACTGATTTGATAAAATGTAACCCTCATTGCTGCTGGCATGAAACAAAACACTTTTGGGGGCGATTTAAAATGGCAACAAATGAAATAGAAAGCTTCAGAAATTTGTGTTCACCTACTAAATTGCTGATAATAAATCAAATTCTAAATTAAAGAAATAAAGCAAATTCTATGACTGCATGAAATTTGGTTAGAAAACTTTAATGTAACTGTACAAGATTACATTAATTACATTCTTACTTACACTGTGTTTATCCATTCTCTACTAAACACCATGCATCAAAACTTTATTGAGTTCACTTTTCAGTAAAAGCTGAGTACTTTGATGCTGCAGAGTGAACCTCCATCCTTCTGAACAGATCCCGCCCCAGCTGCCTTTGACCATTACATGTGTATAGAGAACAACAATGAAAAAAGTACGTTGATCATGTAAAATCTGTGCCTGTATTAGGCACCTGATTAGTAACAATGAGAAAAAAATGAAGGCAGAGCTGTGTCTTAAATCCCTTCTCTCACCTACCTTACTGAAAACTCCACGGAAAGCAGCTCCAATCCTTAAACTAAAGTCTCTCTGAATGTGAGGCATCTTTGACTTTGCTTTCATACACAGAGCAGAGTTCATTCTCTTCTTCCAAAATATAGCAGGTCATAGTGTCACCTTGCTACAAAGTGATTTTATCATTTCGGAAGAAGGCAAATCATACTCGCTTGCCTCACTGGGCACATAGGACACAAACTTCAAACCTTTACCTTCCAAAGGACTATGATACAGAAGCTAATACGGGGTGTTCCGGATGCAAAAATAAAAGACACTTACAAGCACTTTTGTAGATATCTTGTCTCCATGAAGCAAAGAATTCTGACTTCATTGAAGATAAAGGAAAAAAAGGAAGAAATGCCACTTACTGGTTAGGGTGCTTGGATGGGGCAAGAAAAGATTTAGCTTCTGAAATTACTTTTCTGTTTTTGCACAAAACCATGATTGCACCCCAAATGTCTAGTGGTGGCAGACACTTTTGAAAGGAGCCCAGTCTTTTCAGTGATGTTTGGTGCTGCTTATCCAGTGTGAAATTGCTGTTACTCAGCTGGGGGCAGTTAAAGACAGGGACACATCACTCCCAACTCAGAGCAGTGTTGGTCTGAGCTAGCCCCTCCACCTTCTGTGCCTGTCAGAATATATTCAACTCTATTCTGCACGAGCATGAACAGAGGTCTGGGATGTCTCTTGGGTGGAAAGAGTCCTGTTGTCCGTAAAGACATTTAAACTGCATTTTAATGTAGCAGGATAATGTACACCATATGGAGCTTTACAAGAGCTCCTTCACGACTCATTCAATATATGGATATATTTACACATTAAAATATACTGAGGAGAAATACTCTGCCTTCTTGTGTAAGCCTGGGTGAGGAGACACTAAATCATATTGTCTTTGTCTTGCAGATATTTTAAATATAAACGTGTGGCATCTAGCCTATAATAGATTGTTTTGCTACAGAAGAGACACTGTTCAATCCTATGCTCTCTGCTGAGGAGGGTTTCCATTAAATTGTCAAAAAGCAAAGAGAAAATGAAAACAAGTGGATCTTGCCATGGCATAGAAAGTTATTACTTCCTGTTCTTGGGCTACAACCCCAAAGCAGCTGTTTAGTATCTTTGTTGCCTGATTCAGATGATTATGTCACCACTTTTGGAATTCATTATCACTTGGGTAATCTCCTCCATTTCTAGCTTGTTTCCATTTCTTCCATCATAATAAATTATTAAAAATCCCCTCTGTGTCTTCATTAAATGGCTTCTATTCAAACTGGCCTCTGTAGGTTAATGAGGGCTCTAAATATGCTTCAAATGGACCTGGAGTTCATAGGTTGCTGATTTATTATTTTCTTGTGACAGAACACTGCACTAAAAGCTATTTCCCTTCATTTATGTGATGTACCATGTTCACGATCGTTATGTAAAATACAGCAAGATGTGCTCTCTGAAATTAGAGATATTTCTTCATTTCCAACTATGCATGAGTGTGCACACGTACTAAGAACACTATGGGATTCATTTGGAAGGTCTTAGAATCATGAGGTATAGTGGTGAAACAGCTTGCAATCTCATAAGCTATTATTTCCATTGGAGATAATGGCTTATGACCATGGAAACTCTTGGGACAAAACTGACTATGGAAGTGAAATTTAAATTGTACCAGGATGGCAAATGTTGCGCCTAGATGTCTGCACATATTCAGTATAGTACACAAAAAGATTATTAAGTAATCCAACAGTGAATAAAGTAGAAGACTACCAAAGCTTCCATCTGTATCAATTATTAAGGCAGAATCAATAAATTAAATATTCACATATTTTAATATTTATATTGGACTCATTCTGAAAATAGGGTATGTGAACCATTTCCCTCCAAAAGTATGACAAAATTCAGAAGCTGAGATTGAAAGAAATGTTTTCTGAAATCTTAAGTAGTTTAAGTTAAGATTTAATGCTTTTAATAGAACTTATCTACATTTATCAACCCCACTCTTTATACTTTAGAGGACATTTGGATTTCCAGTTATTAATCTTCCTTACCTTGAACAAAGCTTATATAATGTGTGGCTATATAAGTATTGCTTCTAGAGCCAGTCATCTTCCTTCCTTTCTAAATTCCTCTAGAAACTTTCCTATTAAAAAAAACTATTTGTTTGCAGCAACTTCAAGATATGGACAGTCCTTGCTAAGGCTCTTCATGCCTTGTATAAGTCAGATTTGGGTTTTGTTGAATGTCTAACATTTAGCTCTGGTTTTGCAGATTATCTATATCTGTTCATATCAACTTATACCTTCTCAGTAACCAAAGGGACTACCATTCTGACAAAATAAATCAAAATTAGGTCCTTGAGAGGTCCTTGATGTAAAATGGAAATACTTTAAGTTAGTGATATGTATATGGGGGAATCAGTGTACTCCTGCACGCTTTAAATATAGCTAAAAGACTCTGATATCATAACTGCTACTATGTGTTCACACAGTTGGCTATGGCTATTTTTTTTGGGGGGGTGGGGGGGGGAAGTGGTTAGTGTTTTAACAGCTACCAGTGTCCCAGTCTTGGAGATTACTGTACTTAAAGCCACAGGATTAACTTCTTCATGCATATAATGATTAACTCATACAAAATTTTTGCCAAAATTCATTCAAACAAATATATTATGGTTTAGTGCTAAAGCAGAGGGTATACACAGACACATTTATTTAATGTGTTTATGTCTTATGTTTAACACATAGCACATAAAGGTTTAAATCACTTAAGCACTTGGGATGAATGCAGTCTTAATGTCTGAATTTCAAATAAGCTTCTCTGAGCATGCTTTTTCTCCAATTCCTGGTGGAAAAAAGCGGAGTTTTAGCAGAACAGCATAATCCTGTACAGGATATATAGATGTCTTCAGATTAATTTTGGAGTAGAGGCCTGAGATTTGCAAACTATGAGCTGCACTGGGGCAAAAGGATTGTAAACAAGGAATCTCCTTTTCTTCCTCTTTTTTCCTATTTTCTTCTGAATTAACCTCTGTTCCTGGAACAGCCACCCACCCAATCCTTCTGTACCACAGGACCATTTTTTATTCTGGATATCTCTTGATCCCCTTACCACAGTTTAAGTGGCACAGGCTTGAGTTTTCTGTATGTCTCAATAAGGGACATTTTCTTTGCCAGAATTCATTAGTGTTAACTGTAAATATTGTTCCAGAAAAGGAACACAATGTTTCACTTGACAAATGAATAAATAAACAAACAAACAAATAAATAAATAAATAATAGTGGAAATATATCAAGGAAAATAAGAAGCTGATGTGTAGCTCCTGTAAAATACCTCAACACATTGATGCTATGTAAACTAAAATATAGATGGAAAAAAATTAAAAATATTCTTTATATTTAGTTGTTACATATAATTTATATATTATGTGAATATGTAACATATCGTGCAGCATATAATAAAATTTTTATATTTAATAAATTATGTGATATCTGGAATTGAAGCTAACTTAGAAAGAGATAATACATACAATTATTGCGATGTCATATACTTTTCCTTATTTAGGCTTACAAAAAGAAAACATATTTGCATATTCTCCATTACATTTAGACAGTTTGCAGAGCAAGATGTTGTTGCTTTCTCTTAAATGGTATTAGTTTGAAGTTTCTTGGAAAACAAATTGCAGGTGAAATGCATCAACCTTCTTAACCCCAGTCTTATTACTAGGTGAAAATATAAAGACCATGGGAAACAGTGTTATAATACAGAAAAAACTCATATTTTGGACTATAGCCAAAGGTATACAAAACAGAACTTGAATGAAAGAGTAATCTTCAAGCAGATTAAAGATTTCTGTGGTTGGTATAGTTTCTTTAGCCAGGACTCTTCATAACACAAAATTTGAAAATTGTTTAGATTCTAATAACTTGGTTTGGTCTGAATGTCCATCATTTCAGTTCTAATTTCTCTTCTCGGCTTAGGCAAAATTGTTTGGAAAATCCTAGGAAGACTCATTAGCTCCTGCACGTCAGATATAACTTCTTAACACTTTCTCCAATGTCAAAAGGAGCTGTCTGCAAACAGTCAATGTCATGTTATTAGCCTCAAGCAGAATTTTATCCGATTGTTGCTAATCCCCTAATTTGTATTTTGCTGAGAAGGAGATGCTAAAGGTTTTGATTAGTTGGCTTCATGCTTAGATAGGACACTGTTTTCTGCTCTTAGCTGTTTACAGATAATGGTATAGCTCCTGTAACTACTGATTAATTGTAATCCACTGACAAAATTCCCCTGTCCCCTGCAGCTCAACTGCCTGGCTACCTCTCGGACAATACGCTCCTGGTAATTTTTCCTGCCTGTTGCCATTTTGGAGAAAATTCCTGCTATCTAAAGAATTGTGTGTTCGCCATGCATTTAAAATTTCTGTATTTTTTTCATTATGTTGGAGTTCTCAGATTCTTAGTTAAACTAAGAATATGTTTGTGGGGAAAAGAAGTCCATCGTATATATAAAATAAAGCCAAGAATTTATTGTTAGCATAATTAAAACCTTAACAGTGTAGTTAAGGAATCATCACTAGTTTAGATCTAATTATTACAATAAAACAAAGGATAATAATGCATTTATACAATTTAGGTACAGAAAAGCTTAAAATACTATCACTAATGCAATTAAAATTGTAACACATCTGCAGTCCTTAACCAGGAGAAATATGATGTTCTTGTTAATGATTTTTCTTCTCATTTTTTTCCCATTTCAGCTTTGGTTCATTTGTGTAAGTTTGCTAGCATGCAAACTACCCTTTCTTCACTGGTCCACAGGTCCAGACTACATTGAAATTTACTATATATGGTACCCTTTCATGCATGTTAGACATTATTTCTTTGTTCTATTCCTCACTCCTAGAAGCAGTTTTGTTCAGATCTATTCTTCTCTTGTGTGTTGTTTTTTTTTCACTAACTGCTAGTGAGTCCAGAGGTCTCCAGTGTCAAGTCTATGTCCCATCTCTTATCACCTTATGCCTTTACTTGAACACAGCATACCCTCCGTCTTGTCAAGGCTCCCAGCATCATATATCTCTACACTACACCACTCTGTGTGGTAAAGTTATCCTTTTACCTACAACAACCTTTTGTTGCTACTATCCATATAAAACTGGCTGTTACATACACAATTAAACATAAGTAAAAGAAATTAAAAATTGACACCTGGTCAATTGTAGAAATTGCTTTTGCAACTAAGCCAAGTAAAATGAAGTGGGCTGGTCAAAAGAAGCTCAGATAGGGCAAGCTGGATGAAAAAGAAAAGTCCTTTCCTTCTCAGTATTTCCTTGTTCATTATCCTCCACCCTGGTTTTCTCTAAAAATGGATTAAAAGTAAGTTTTCAATGTCTGCAAAAGACCTTGATTCTGCACCTAGGGAAATCCCACAAGACATTTTTATTTGTCCTTTCTCCTTCGTGTTGGAGAAATAAATAAAATAGCTCACAAAAAAGACCATGAGAGTCAATGCTGCAGAGCTACTGTACCCTTCCATCCCAAAGAGATACATTAAGCATGCATGACAATCTGTATTTTATCTGGCAATAGTGTTCAGGTTCTGCTCAGACGAACAATTAACACCAGCCTAAACCCATAAAAAATTGTAAGCACTCTTCTCTAGTTTCCTTACCAGTTATCACAACATGTATCACAATATTAAATATTATAGGGTCAGTGGCCAAACAATTTCTGAAGGAAGTCTAGATTTTTTTACTTGTTTATGATACATCATATCACAGCAACAGACCACACCAGACATTTTGAAATATTCAATATCAAAATTTGTCTACGACTTTACCTTTTCATTCTCCTACCTTTGTTCATCTTTTGATACGTAAATCAACACCTGAAGGTCAACGTGACGTTTTCATATCTCAGTACTTTTGTTCCCTAATATATATCAAGACCAAAACAACATTAAAAGAATGTCTGAATTATAGGAATGATTTTGTCAGTCTTTGGAACAATGTAAAATTTGCCACCAAACCTAGCTAATAATATGGTATCTCGAAAAAAATAAACATAAAAAAATAATACATTTGTCAATGAACAGTATAGTTATTCTATTGAACTTATAGTTTGAAAATTAAAAGCAAGAATCTTGATAAATTTCATGTATTAAAACACATAAAGTAGTTTCCCTTCTCTTTTGCGTAAATGCAACCTTTATGAATAGGGATACTTGAATTTTATTAGTCTCAGAATCATGTGATTTTAAACCAGAATTACTGGCATGAAGTTGTGTTTTACAGCACCTATTTTAAAACCAAAATTTATAGCAAACTCTAGCCCAAAGAATTATGACTAATATCTATCAAAAACATGACTGTATTTTATTGGATCTGCCTTCTTGTTTACAGTAAAGATCAGGTAATTTGTACAAAGACATTTCCGTATTTGCAGTAGATAAGATGAGATTTTTAATAGCTCTTCAGCATTTGAATGTGAAGGAATGTAATCCATGGCACTCTTTGCATTAGTATTTGAATTATTATTAACAAGTTCAATTGCAGATTCAGATACAAGCAGAGCCATTTTATACATCAGGACAGCCACATTCTTCTGTTTAAGTTTTGCAACTTGCACCATGACTTGATAATTTCTCAGCTGTTTCAATAATTGATTGATAAGATCAGTCAAGAATTAAGGAGAAACATTTGACAAATTTTATACATATATTGTTAAAATTAGTAATTGTAGGTAAGTTTAGTCTTGCAACACCTTTTTCTATCAAATAATTTAAAATATTTTGGGGAGGCTTGCTACATTGTACTTGGACCTGTAAGAGAGGCTACTTTGACATATACTTTATCATTAATCAGTAAGAAGAGTTTTGGTTAGAAGAGTTTTGTAAAATCATCATTCCAATGAATTTACAGCACAAATTAGATCTTATCCTATAACAGTAGATATTTCTAGTCCAAACATATTTTGATTTTAAAGATATGCAAACAAAAATGAAAGAAGTTTTAGGAAAACTACTTTGAAGAAGGATTTATGCTGGTTTTTTTGTGGTTCATGACTAAATCATTTGGAATGGTTTTAATGCTATTTTTCATTTCCTTTAAGGAAACAAGACCATAATATACCTCAGTGGTGCAAGGTGGAAATGAAATATTAGTGATAGGAAATTGAGCAGAGCATTACAAACTGCTCTTATGGCTGATCAAAAACCTTCTACTTTCTTGAATTATTACAGTGAAAGAGAAGATACATATTGGATTTTAGATGCACAGATTTTTCTTTCTAATTCATGTTCTGTAAAGAAAGGAAGGTAGTGATAGTGCCTGATATAATTGACAGATGTCTATAGAATATACTGGGAATGGAACAATCTGCTCAACTCTAACAGAATGTCTGGAGTTTTTTTAAAACAGAGGAGACACTAGTAAACCTCAAAGCTTATTTAGCCTTTCATTTTCAGCCCTCATGCCTAGTTTGGTGAAAACCATGGAATGTAAACATGAGCATTTTTTGAGCACCAGCAAGCAATGGTACAGGGTGAGTGGGATGAGATTGGGCAAAAGGATAAGGCTGTAAACTCATGGCCAATCACCTCCTAGACCCTTTCCTAGCTCACCTTTGCAACCTGTTAATTCTTCCTGAAAAATACACCCTTAAAAGCTGTTCTCTTACTGGAGTGCATATTGAGTGCAGTTATGACACACATACTGTTATGCTTAAACTGAAATAAGTGAAAATCCATCACAATTCAACATTTGCAACTACTTTCAACTTTGGAAAGATTTAAAAGCAACATTTGAAAAGTGTTTAGCCTCTGATTGGGCCCTCCAACCTTTAATACAGATTTCTTCCCTGAATACTTTTTGTTTCATTAAATAAGTATATTTTTTCCTGTATACCTTTTATTCTGTTTACATTACTTTTCACTGCAGTTTAATATTGGAACCATCACATTTTATAGCCCCATAAAGTTATAAAGGCTATACCAATTTCTAGCATAATATTTTTTATGGAAATTATGAAGACTTTGCATGAAGTAAGCCTTCCAAAAAGACCTTATAATGCTGCTCTCCACAGAGAGTAATAGTAACAATAATATTTATTTAGTACCTTTCATCTAAGATTGGCAAATATTTTGCATGAAGTCTCAGCTCTATGTTTCCTTTAGAATATGCCCCTGTATTTTGTCTCAGCAGGAAAAGAAGGTAAAATCAGAGAATTGCTTTCATAGATGCTCTACTGATCATGAGAATGTAAATTATACCCCCTTTGCTGAAATTTGGTCATCAGCAATATCAGGCATCCTCCTTCTCTTATTATTTAAAAAAAAAAATAATGTTGGCGATGGCACAAAATACTGACACATAGTGACACATCATCTTTACCTACAGTTATTTTGGGACCCACATGCATTTTTTTTCCCAGTTATTTGAGTCTTCATTGTGCTTTAGGGGAAATAGATATTTTTCTACTTTTCTGAGGGGAAAATTGAATTGAAAGAATTAAGGTGATCGTGCAGCTATATATCAGCAGAGAGGGACGGTTTAATGTAAAATACACTGTTCCAAACTAATAGTTTTTCATTTTCATTATTTGATCAGTATTTTTAGAGTATAAATCATATAACTTTGGTGTATATTTGAAAGGCATATATCCACACAATTTGGTATCAGTACATATGTTTTTTCTGCATACAGCAGGGAACTGAAATAACTTGATTATGAGAAAAAAAATGACAAACAAAAATAGTCTATCCCCTCTTAGAATGGCTTTCCAAATTTTCTTCACAGACAGTTTTTTTTTTTTTTCTCTTCCAATCAAGTGAAAAATTATTTACTTGCCAGAGAAAACCCAATTTGACCGTGTTTTTTCATGTTATGCTGGAATGGTTGGGTCAAAACAGGTTTTATTTTAGCAGCTTTTATCTAGTAAGCCTCAATGTTCAGTTTTCTAAAGACATAGAATTGGAAAGAAACCTCATGCAGTATTCGCAATTTCATTTAAAAGCTCAAGGGAATTTGCAAATTCACAAGATAGCTCAAGTTTGTCCTGCAAGCCAAAAGCTTTAGATCTCCTAAACATACCAAGAATGTGGTTGCTGACTTGAAATTGCAAGAATTTAATCATTTTGTAGTGTGCAAATAGGAATGCAGTGCTAAATATCCAGAAGAAACACTTCAAGCTGTTGTATTAGTAACAATAACCATGGAAATGTCACTCTTCTAGGATTTAACTTTGAAAATTAGAAGTTATGGTCTATTCTGTGAAAAAAAAGAACTGTGTTATAAGATTGGGTTTTTATATACTTAACATAGGTAAATGACAAATAAAATGAAACACTAATATTGAATGATTGATGCTGTTCCAAGTACATATGAATTTTCCCCTCTCACTTAGTGTTTTACTACAGAATTGTACAGAAATTCTTTCAAAAGCATTTTTATTGTAGAGTTATTATGTGAATATTCAGTTTATTCTACTTAATGTCAGGACGATTTTGGTTTTTTAATAAAAAAGGTAAAGATATGACATGGACTCTCATCAGTCCTTACTCAATAATTAGTGTCATCTCTTCACCATAGCTGTCAAGATCATTTTCCTATTTACTTGACGTATTACTGCCTCACATTTTAGTCTCTGGTTATTTGTTTTCCCACCACAGCCTCAGAGCCCAGTAAACATGGCAGTGCCATGATCTGTAATGGCTTGGTTCCAAGCTAGCACCACAAAATTCAAGCCTTTCTGAACCTCCCTGGAGACAGTTTTAGCTTGCAATACCAGTAATCCAATGACCTATTGTCTACTCTGGTTTAGTTTTTCCTTTATTTGGTATAGTATGCATCTATTTTTATATATACCATAGCCAATACAGTAATAAGATGTTACTGGCTAGAATGAACTATCTATGGCCCTAATATAAAATGCATGTAGAGAAATGCATGCATAACAAGATAAAAGAAGCCTCTACTATCATGTGCAGTATGATAGTAGAGGTTACAGGTCTATAAACAACTCAGCTGTGGTCAGTTACTGGTCATAGAATTACCTCAGCCTTGAGAGCTTGGCAAAATCAGTGTTCAGGGTGATTAAGAGAACACAGAACTAGTATTCAACTCATGTAACATACACCTTTATATAGTAAATGGAGACATAAAGTGGGTTTGCAGGAAAAGGAGGAAAAGAGCAAAGCATAATAGTACAAAGCAGAATAGAAAAAAGTATTAAAATCGTGTAAAAAAATCCTAGCATTGTGGCAAAAATATGGTAAACATTTATGATTAATTAGAAAACTTACCCATCTCAGTGAAGGACTTGGGATGCTGAAGACTTGCCCTAAACCTCTCTCCTCATAGTGAAGGTATTGAGTTTAGGTCCCAGTAGGGCAGTGGAAGGTTGAATATACCACCAAGAAAGAGGTAGGTAACAGAATTCTTCCATTAAACTGGTATGGCTTTAATTGAAATAACAGTAAAGCATTGGATTTGCATAGAAGATGTGCTTCTCTTATCTGAAACAAGGTTCTGATTGTAAGAAACAAATGAGAATCCCTGATTTATATGCAATTATTCGTTAATACTGTGCTGTATTTTTACCCGTCATTTCTCCCTACTCCTCTTTTACCTGTTCTCCTGTGTTTTCTTTTGCCTTTGTCACTCTACCAGCTTTTCACATCCATCTACTTTTTAAATTTAAGCTTGGACCACAACACTTCTAATGTATACTCTCTCAAGTGTTTATTACCAGCTCACTAACCTGTCTTCCACAAAATCCTTCCTTACAAGCCATAGAAGGTACAAGAGAATTGTGTGAGTCAGGAAGAATGGGATTCTCTGATCTTCTGGTTTTATTTTTTAATTGAAAATAAATCAGATTTAAAAATGTTTTTATGCCCTTCTGCCACCTCTATTGCCCACCAGTTGCTTTAATCATAAGAATGGTTCCTTCCAAAATCTGCCATGAATGTGCAGTAAAGATGTGGCATCCTTCTATGTGCCTTTGTGTACATGGACTGAGTTCCCCAGGCCTTTCTTACTTGCAATCTGTATTCTCCATTACAATGACATGCAAACTACTACACTTTTGACATTTCTATAATTACAAGAGTGTTTTTCAGGAAAAGCATTTCAAATACATATAGAGATAAAATGGGAAATCAATTTACCTTTGCAAATCTACCTATAACATTATAAGCTTTCCAATAAAAGAGTAAATCTGCATTATTGTGTACCAGTATGAAGGCATAATCCTTATAAAAGCCTCTGTTCTCTGCAGTCACAATAATTCAAGGTTTTAAGAACTAAATAGTTTTTCCTCTTTTATTGGGGCTTATTTTTTTTTTTTTAATAATATGAATAATCTTAAAGAAAATTTAAAAGAACATGTTCCCCTCTTCCCCCCCCCAAAAAAAAAAAAAAAGAGCAAAGTTAAATTTATGGCATCATCATGCATTGGATTTTTGATGACTAAATACTGGTTGATACGTTTGTCCATTTTCAATGTCTTTCCTCTCTATTATCTTTATTTGCTTTTTTCTTATGAACAGCAGTCTATTGCTTATAAAAATTCAGATTTTACAAAGTTTAATGAATCTATAATTTAAACTGGGGTACATTTTTCTGTAAGGCTGCAGGCTACTGGCTAGACGAGCCTATAGACTAGCAGCCACATGTTTTGTGGAATGTCCATGCACTTCATTACGTAGCTATTACCTTTGATTTATGTTTGCTCAGGCATGAAGTCGTTCCCATTACATTTCCTTATATCTCTGCAAGGTATTAGATTTCTGAAAATCCAGGCTCTATGTAGTAGTTGTATTGATTTAAGAAATGGCATGTGTTAAATCAAACCCAGAGGCTACAGTTAGTGGCTGTGTCTTCATAGAGAACTGGAGGAGAGCAGTAAGTAGTAAATACTCTGAGTATTTCATTGTCCATATGCTGGGCCTCTCTAGGAGAGTAGAGGAAAAGATGGACAGAGAGAGTGAGGATGTGTGGTTGAACAACTGCAGGCTACAGAGATTCTGTGTCCCCAAGAAGGGACTCCTGTGCAAACCCCACTGGAGAGAAGCAGAAGAAAACCATTGTTTTCTGGCACAATCACAGACACAACTTCACGTCTGACCCTAGGCAGGTATGTGCCATCTGCAGCACCCTGGATGCCTTGTGTTGATCTCCTCACCAATGGACAAAATCAAACAAAACTTCAATTTCCAACAGTAAAGCTCAACTGCAGAAGAGACGCCTTTCAACTCCCATTGCTTGTGTGCCTACAAGTACCAGTGTAGCTTTTGACATTGCTCCAAAGAACTCTATCTGTCAAAGCATATTTGGGCTTTAAACAATCCAAGACATTCTTCACAACATTTAGACCTGCCATACAGCCCTTACAATTAGCCCTTTCTTTTTGAATAAATGAAACTGTATCTTAACTAATCTGCTTCAGGTGAATATGTTAGTCTCATGAGAAATAGAAGAGGAAGAGCTGAAAAGCATATTATGGAAAAAATAAATCATATCATGCCAGAGTGTCATTGTCCTGCTCCTCAGCCATTTTTCACTATCTTCTAGTGTCATTGTAACCTTCTGTGCAAGGTTAAATGTCACAGTATGGTTTTATCAAAATAGCAACCTTTCTCGCATGTGAAAATTACTATACCATGGACTATACCATGTTTCCTGGAGAGATTTGTTACAAAGATGTTACCACACTAAAAGAAAAGCTGAACTGATTTCTACATTTGAATTAAGGTGTGCCAATCACATGAAATTGCATAAATATCACCATACACTCAGGCCAGAAATTATTTCTGTCAGTATCCCAGGTTTCATTTGGTTTTGCATATGATCCTTGTACACAAATGTGTTATGTTTTAAATGACATCAAATTTAGTTTAGCAAGCCAAAAATAATAAATTAGAAGATTTCACTTTGATTGACCCCAAAATAATACATATAAACAACAAAATTTTTGCAGAGCTAATTTGTATGGAGAATAGAGAGGATGAGTATCTCCATGAAATGAGAATTGAAAGAGATATCCAAAACACACAAGCAGATCAAAGTGTTCCAAAGACCTTACAATATTTCCTAGCAAGCAAAATAATATCACCAGAACGAGCCAGTGCAAGTCTCAGATACCTGTGAAAGGTGCTCCTAAGCAAAGTCTTGTCAGGGATGTCATACCAGAGGACAAAATGTAGGCAACAATACCTTATTTAACATCAGTATGTATATATTTGCCTCCACATACAGTTTTATTTCATCCTCTCTCTCCTTCTGTCTTACAGGGAGCTGGGATTTTTTGGTAACCCTTATTTGCCTGTCATCTCCTCACAAACTTCTGTAGCTCAGTACAGAACTACGAAGACCTACAAAAACCTTTATTTTTCAATTTTAATTTCCCTGGATAAGGGCCTTAATCTATTTCCTTATATATTTTATTTTAGTTAAATCCTTCATTTTTTAATGATTTTTTTTTCAAATTTCCTTTCATTCTGGCAACATTGAGACCACCAAATTGGAATTTGATAGCAATGTATATTCCTGTTACAGAAACTTCAAGGATAGTGTCAAACACAGTCAAAAGGAGCTCTTTTTTTACTAAATTTTGCATTCATAAGAAGCCTTTCTAGAAACGAAGAAGAAAATGAAGTACATATTTCTCTATATCAAATGTTATATGCCAGTATGGGGCGGAGTTGTTCTTTGGAAATTCCACATTCTCAGATGGGAAGAGAGTGTTTTGTGCTTCTTCTCATATTCTCCCAGTGCAGTGAAAGAGTGAATACAGCATTTCTCCTTTACTCCCCCTCTAGCCAGTGCAGCCTTTCTCTACCTATATTTCTGGCTATTGAGTGCTCTATTCATCCGTTCTGTTATTTTTGTCCTTCATATATCTGCCCAGCTATTGATTTTAGCTAATACTTGCATGGATTGTTAAAACATGGAGAGTTGATTTATTTAGCTCTTTATAAAATGTTCCAGACAATGCAATGTGTACCACTTTACCTCCTGATTATATTGGAATTCAGTTGTAGTCAGTAACTGAGAGAATAACCAGAATGGATGTTTTATTAGGAAATTTCAAACAGCAAAATTAATACAATTTTAATATATTTTTGTTTTCTGAATGTCCATTTTCATAGAATAATTCTTCTAAATAAAAGAAATTAGGAAGTCCACTAAATTCAGGAACTCTTTCCTGGTGTCTAGTTTTCTAGCTTTTTCTTTTATGATTTTACCCAATTAAATTTATTGCTACCATTTTGTTCCTTCCTAAATCCTCTTTTTACCTTTGGATTAAGCAACCTTTATACAGACACTGTTCTCACAGCCCTTTTCTGTTGTCATTTGTCCAAGGTATACAGAGTGAAATTTGGCTTTTGCACTTTCTCTTCCTAAAATAATCTCCCTCATCTTTTGTTCATTTTTGCTGTTCCACTTAGAAATTTGTTTCCTTTGTTCATTTATTTTCCTAGTAAACCAATGCCCAGAACTGAATGCAGTATTCCAGGCTTAGTTGCAGGAGTGTTATGCTGTGAATGATTATTATTTCCTCAGACTTTGACACCTCTTTGCATGAAGCCCAAGAGCTCACTGGCCTCCCTTAACGCCATATCACTGTATAGATTCATGCCTAATTTTCTGCCCATTACCACCTCCATGGTTCTTTAAGCATTGCTCCTTTCCAGGTTTCTCTCTCCTACTCCATAGCTATGTTTTGGCTTATTTTTCTTCATATGTTATTAGATAGCCTTTTTCCAAATTGAATCTCATTTTGCTCATATGTCCATGTTTCTAATATTGCTTGGTCCCTTCTTACTAATTTTGTGCCATCAGCAGTGTTTGCAACACCTCCCAATTTAGTATGATATGTGAATTTCATTAACTTGTTGTTTACTCCCACTTTCAAATCATTAATGAGGTTGTAAACGAAACCTCTGGAACTAACACTAGTCTCTTCAGGGCTACCAGACAGCTCCCCACAACTTGATGCATTGTTGTGTATCATTACCCTTTGTTAGTGTCCCTTCAGTCACTTTTCAGTCCATATGATAGTGTCCCTATGTAAACACCTTTCAATTAATTTTGAAAGAGAGATTTTGACAGATAATGTAAATCGATTTTTTTAAGTGTCTCATACAGGATTCAAGCAAAAATAGTTTTTATCTATTTTCCTTATTTTTTGTACTAAAATTAAAATTTTATCAACGACAAACCTATTTCTTTGTTTTCTGGAAAAGTAATTCTGTTAATTCATAACGATTCCATTATCTTCTAGTTGTTCAATGGCCATTTCGCTCCTGACATTTCTTTCCTTGACTCATTCAAGTTGAAATTTAAGCTTATGATCTGATAGGTTAAGACTTATTCACAATTCTACTGCTTGCTTGCTGTTTTGCTAGTATTTCAGGAATTCTTTAGTTCTCGCTGAATTTGACAGCAAAATAATTAAAGATCAGGCATTCTTTTCCTCTATTGTCATTCCTTAAAATGCATATCTGCTACAATCAAATTGTCAGTTACAGTATTTTCAAGGCTTCTCTTACTGCCCCCTTTGTCAGTAACTTTGTGTATGAGTTGTTTTGAAATTGCCTAGCCTATTTTCTCTCTTTCTTAATTGGAAAAAAAATCCATCTATAATTTGCATCACAAAGTTCCCCCATCTATGTACTCTGGACCCTTATTAGGAGTGATGGTGGGGGGTGCATTCTCCCAATAATTTTTGATTGCTTTCTCTGTAACCGGTGTTTTTAACCAGATTTCTTAGCACTTACAGTTCCCCAGGAGTATAGATTCATAGATTATAAAGCTACAAGGGACCATTATGATCATCTACTATGACCTTTTGCACAGTATGTAACAGCAGTGCTTAGGAGAACCTTCAAATCACCTACTGGGAAAGCAAAGAGACACATAAAATGTTTAGAGTTAAAATGTCCTCATTTGTCTCTATTCAGATTCTCCTGTTATACTGTTCACAGTAATATCTCCTGCATGATTCAAGGGAATGTCTGCAGGAACACGTCTAATATAATATATGCCTCTCTGAGGACCATCTTGGTGGGGGACGTGATTTATTAGCACACTGCACCTATGCCCTTAGGTGTTAAAAAAAGCTGCACAAAAGCCTACAAAAATCCATGGATTTCACAGGAACATTTATAAAGATTAGGAAAACACTTCACCTTTGGGATCAAAAGGCTAAAGAGTTCTTTCTCTTCTCCCCGGCATAGCAATCACGTGGTAGGTTGTGTTCTGTTTAAATGCTGAGTACACACTGAGCTCTGTCACGTACATACAGAATTCCCTACTTCTTTTAGGATAAGAAATTATCAGGTAATGACAGTTACATATGAGAATGATGAAAGATTCAATTAAATTACTGATGCACTGCAAGATCTCTCATCAGATCCTAAATTATATTTCCATTGGCAGTTTGGGTACTGGCTGTGGTGGCATGCCATAAACTCAGCACATTATGTCCTGATAACAGCACCATAAAAGAGATTCACTACTACTCTTACCCTCACTATTCACCAGAGTATGTTTGTGGCAACCTTCCAATAAAACTGCAAACTTTTCTGTTTCTTTCTCAGTTTATGATGTTCTTTTAAAAATTCTGAAAAATCATTGTTTTATAAATACATAAAATATACAGATATATGGTGTGTACAGCTAGCTTCTTCTGCACTTACATTTGTATGTGAAATCCACCAATTTACATTGAGTGTGTTTTATTCCTCCTGTCTGAGCATCTAAAGACCTAGGAGATAGCCAATTAAAAATAATAATTTTTTTTAAAAAAATCTTGCTACATATATTGCACTGCATTCTCATATGCTACTTGGGAAAGCAAGGGAAAAATAGAGAATACCCACATTCTGGTGTCTTTTTTCATGACTTCTTACAGTCTAAAGGAACTCTAATGGAATTTTCTGAATGACAGTCAGGGCTGGAGCACAGTTTGCTGTGAAGTGGTTTTTATTGCTGTTTCAGAAAAAAATTGATAACCTCACTATCCCCAAAGCACAGGCTTTTGAAGTTTTGAAGGAATATCTAGGGACCTAACTTCTTCCCAAAAGAGCTTGACTGCACTTCTCACTGCATTTTTTGATTCAGTTAGGAACTCGTCACTTGTCTCAAAACACCTTAGAATATGTCCTCCAACTAAAAAATTTTAAATACCCACATATGAAGAGAATTAGATAGACATCTATAACATATTTATATAATAAAATAAACAGGTGGTTTCTTAAGTATCTATACTTAGTGTATTATGTGTTTATTGCTGTATTATGTGTTTTGCAGAGAACATATATTCAATAGGACCACTATTCATCCATATATTCATCCATATCCACATATTCATCCATTTGTCCATACATAATTTTATTATATGCTAGAGATGTATAGCACCTCTACAAGAGTACTAAATATTATTTTAAAATAAAATTCTCAAATAATTGCAGATGAAAAACTAGAGTGCTTGCATTAGGGTGATCTCTTTGCAACTTGAAAAAAATATATAAAAATATATAAAAATAAAAGAATTAAAAATTTTAAAAAATAAAAAATACATAAAAACATAAAAATATAAAAAATTAAACTATAAAAATATAAAAATATAAAAATAATATAAAAATATAAAAAATTGAGGCAATACGCTTGTGTTCCTCTTTTTGAATCTTCCCCACTTACTGAAAACATGAAACTGAAGGAATCAGTTTCAGCTTGAAGATTACCTGCTTTCTTTCATCTGGCATTAGAATAGTTTATATAGCCACAGAAAGAAAGTTCAATAATACGTGGAAATCACTAAATATTTACTTGACACCAAGTAGTGTTTCTACGAAATCTATCTAGGAATGACTAAGCTATAGGTTGGAGTCTAGGTACTGGCAAACCAAAACCAATTACCAAAAAACCACAAATTTTTGAACCTGAAAAAAAAAAACATTTGCATGCCTTCATCATGACAAATGTAGTGATTAAACCAAATTGCATCTCCACTCTCAGATATGGGTGTCTGTCCTGATGAAAATGCAGAGTAATCCACAGTGAGAGGAAAATCTCACAGAACTTTTGAGTTGGAATGGCATCTAAGAAATTACAACAGCATTAAAATTTTCTTGGAACCACAAATATTCCAAGCCCTTAAAATAATCAATGAAAAATGGAGTAGGAAGCGTTTGACATGGTGGGGAAAAAACAGAATTAGAAGAGGAATAGTAATCTTTTTTTTCATACTGAGGAACACTGTGTGCACCCAGTAGCCTGTAGGATTTTTATGTCAGTAATGTTTTGGCAAACACAAGGTACTATCTCACCATATCAACATCTAGGTGTTTAAGGGCAGGTAAATGTTTCAGATTAAATTCCAATTAATCTGAGCAGCTGTAAATACTGGTAGTCGTTCTCAACATAGCTTCACGTTTAGCCTGAAGATTTATGCATGTCTGGCCATAGACTCCCAATCCTTACAGCAGTAGCTGATCTTATCTTCTTGAACTGGATTTTACTCTGGACTTCTAAAGTTATAACAAAAGATGGAAAAGTGTTCAAAATCCCCCTTAGACTAGTTTTAAGTTGAAGTCCTGTAAAACCTTATTAAAATACCTTATCTGTATCAAAATGCTTATTAGATAAAAAAGGCATTATAATGGGAATGAGCAGGCTAGTTGCAAGAATCAATTAATAAAACACAACAAGTATTAGCAGTGGACTGAATTGAATCACACTAGTGATAAAAAAAATCAGTTAAAAGCTTCCATGTTGACAGTATTTATGCTTCCTTCTCTGAACTGGAAAGGAAAAAAAATTGAAAAAATAATAATTTTCTGGAAGAAATTGCAAGGAAATAAGAAGTAATTCTAATCCCTTCAGCAGAAACATTCACTGCCTAGCTTGCCATCCATTTTCATGGAGTGAATGCTGACATAGCACTTGCATTGTCCAGAACCTGGAAATGAAAAAGAAATCAGAGCTGATCTATGTCTAGGGCAAATGGTTTAGCGACCTACAGTTTAGGAAGCTATGGTGTGTAGGGCTGCAATGCACTGCCTGGGGACTTGCAGAAACTACAGACGTCAAGGTATTTGAAACTGTTTTAAAACTAAGGGCTTTTTAAGAAGAGCTCATGCTGCTCTGATCTACTGGTGGTGATAGTTTTGAATTAAGTAGGAGATTGAACTTGATGATCTCTGGTGGTCCCTTCCTAGCAGCAGTTCTATGATTCTGTGTAAAATTACACTATCTGATTTTATTTTAGTTTCTTAGGTAGTAAAAAAGTTATATTGCTTCCTTCATCTAAGTGGAGCAGGAGCCAGCACCATCTTCAAAAGACACTTTTCCATGGGATTTTACTTATTGCACTGAAGACTCCCAGCTGTAATAGAACCCTAAGTAAGCATTGCTCTCAATTTAGATATCCAGATTAATGTAAAATTCCTCTGATTTAGGGTCAGACTCCACCTATCTACTATCAGAGCAGTTTTAAAATTTCTGGATGACTGGGCGCAGTACTGTCGAGGGACAGGACTACCACTGAAGTGTGCAAAACAGCATTCACTGAGCATCAGTGAACAAACCAGAGGTGACAATGCGCAACCCACCTGGCTTCCTGCTACACACATGGGCTACATATTCACTTTCCCAGAAACTGCTTTTTCAGACACTTCACAGACCTAGAAAACCAGTTTGGAAAAGGAAGGAAGTGCTTTGTTTAATAGTTTTCAAAGTGGAGATGGAGCTGCCCCATATGACACAGAAAAGCTTCAGAGGATTTAAAGAGAACAAAGGACAGTTAAGGCTGTTCTGGCATCCCCATCTCTAGACTGCAAGTCCTGCCTCTAACTACCAGTATCCCAAGTATTTATCTCAAATGCAAGTGTTTTACAAAATGTGAAATTGAAAGGTGAGTTCTGACATACACACACATACTGGATGTGTATTTGCATATGTACTATGGTACAGGCTTTGCAAAACAATTCCTAATGATCACTGCAGAATCATATTAGTGCCTCTGTTTTTGTTTATCTGTGATCATATACATTCCATGCCTAAATTCATGCTATGAATATTCAATTTTCTGTCCCCATGTGTTGCCCATATTTTTCAGCCATAGTTTAGACACCGGTATTTTAAAAGTGGGTCCTTTTGCTTTTTTTCTCCCTGCTTTGTCTCAATTGCATCTGGCTTCATCAACCCAGCATATAAAGGAAGGAAAATGTGCCAGATATTGCACATTTGATATCTGAAGTGTACCTATTGACCTTTGACTGGAATGGATATTTTAATCCCACAGTCGAAAATTACCCTTCAAAAGACTTGAATTCAAATTGCCAACATGATATGTCATCTTCTAATATGATGTGACTGGAATCATAATATTTGCTTTGATGTGCAATGTAATCCACTTTGACTGATTAGATGTAACCTGCCATAACACAGCAAAGGGCAATGCATCATGCTCAGGAATTAAAACTATCCTATTTTCTGGAAATTTACATGAAAGGAATCTACCTGTAGTTTACATATTTGGGAAGTTTTCAAGTGCTTTTTAGCCCAACAGTGACAACTGTTTTAGCTAAACTATTTGTTTTCATTGTCTCTCGAGTCTGACTCCAGCTTTTGCTATAGCATCTGCATTTTTCAGCCAAGAAATAGCCAGTTTTTAAACCACTCCAGAAATTCTAACATTTGGATTTAAATTGTATTACAATATTCTGCTTGGAAAGAATGCAGTTTGCAGCTTTTAAAGTCCCTAGCAGCTTACAATAGTTGCTTCCATTATCAAGGCAGGAAGTACTTCTTTTGTGGTCTGAGATGCAGCACCAGGTGCAGGAGAAAGCAGCACCCAGCAGCACAAGAAATCAGCAGCTGTTTATCTTTCCTCTCCTGTTATTTCAGATTAGAGCACTTTTGGGGAAGATTTTACAGAACCCTGTGTGACCTCATAAAATTACTTGCAATCTGCAAGGCAATTCTCACCCCCACAGTCAGGGGCAAGTCTTTGTAGTCCTCTGAAAATGACAGAAAACTTTAATTATAAAGCAATGGAGGGATAGGTAAAAGGATATGAGATGGTTACATGGGTGAACGAGAGGGACCAAACAAAAAGGGATCATCTTACCCTTTACCAAGACAGCTGTTACCAAGGAGCCTGTGACACATGATTTGCTTAAGTATTTAAAATATTAGAGTTTCCTTTAATAACACATTTGCAGTAAGGTCTGATATACAGAGCAGCAAAAGTCATTATTGCTCAAGATGCATTCAGCAAGCCAGGACATTGAACAGAGGGAAGTAATGCTGTGTGAGAATGGGGTTAAAGATGTGATACACTGATATGTCCAGTTGTCATATGTGTCCACGGAGGTAAGAACCCCATACAATAAGAATATTTCCTTCTTTGATGTCTGGACACTTCATATAAGCTCTGTTTTGGTTTTCTTTTTAACTTTACCTAAGTCAAATAGGCTATCAAACATGTTTTGTTTCTTTCTGAGTAGGAAGAAGTATAGACAATCTCAAATAGAAAATAGAAAGTTTTAAAAATAGATGGCAATTGGAGACTTCTATTTCCATTACAAACTCAAATATTTAAACTTAATCCTTTACTTTCTGGCCAAAGAGCCTAAGTGGAACTTTTCTGTAGTTTATCCAGGTCCAGTTTGATTCTGCTCCACTGGGATTAGAAATTCAGAAAGGGAAGAGTAGATGCTACTTGAAGACAATATTCCTGTTCTTGCAGAGACAAGAAGGTGTTTAAAAGTATTGAAGATGTTACTTAGGCTTCCGATGCAATAAGATTTGCAACAGTATTTTCTGTTGTGAGGGCATACAAAAAGGTAGTGATAGTTGCAGAGAAAATAGTTTTCTGGTTTAAACATTTTTATTAAATCCCTGAATATATCAGCAATATTACATTTAAAAAAAAATTTAAAAATCAACCCTCATTTGATAAAGATAGTCCCCTGACAAGCAAGTAATTCTGCAGCTTTTTAGGGTTAAAGTTGCTATGCTGATGTCAGACCACACCTAGAAAAATTAGTTTGATTTGTCAGCTCACTTTCCAGAAATGTAATTACTAAAAACGGTTCTCCTTTTGATTCAAATTTCCAACATGATATGTCATTTTCTAATGTGAGGTGACTAGAATGATAACAAATGCTCCCTGATGGGAAGCACAGTCTGGTGTGATTGATCAGATTCAAAATGCCATACCACAGCATAGGGGCAATGCATTTCACCAGAAAATTTAACCTAATCTGTTTTTCTGGAAAGCTGCAATGAAAGATAAAACCTGTGTCTCACCTTGCTGAATTGCTGAAGATTTTAGGGTTGTATTTTTGCTATCGTCCTCTTGGCAGAAGTGGTAGGCACTCATTTACCCATACATCCAAGGAAGTGATGTTCCTTTTTCCTAACTTGTACTGAAAAGCAAATTGCAAATCCTTTTCCTCAGGTGCCCTTCCCACAAAGTCATCCTTATATGTGTATCCTTGCTGGATGACAGCCAAACTGTCTCCCCCCTACAACTCATTCTAATTCATCAATATTTATCCTGATAATGTTATGCTTACAATTGCAAGTGCAGTTTTAATGCTGCGGTTGTCACCGGACCAAACAGTAAACAGGCATTGCAGTTTAACACACACATATGGAATGAGCATATTCTCACTTCTGTCTTGTACAGAACCAAATTTTGAACTGACACTTTTGTTACTCCTAATACTATTAGTGTTAATGGAAAAATGCCAAAATGTCAAATCATTTTCTATAAACATGCACTAATACCAGATGTCTAGGAATGAGGATTAAGAAGTTTGCTCTGTATTTTTTATAGGATTTCTGACAACTTTACATTTCCATTTATATAGATCAAGAATAAATATATAAAAATCCAGCCACAAACTTTGAGCCATTTCCTAGGATCTGGTAAGACTTTGATAAGAACAAGTCTTTTAGTTCTTAGATTTCTTCCCTCTTTTCCACAGAAAGGCCTTTGCCTTTACATCTACTCTTTGGCATAGGGAAATTGAGAGTTTTTTATTAAATCTATGTACTCACTCCATGCAGAATTTGCATGCTTTCCCCCCAAAAATTATGATCAGGACCTTTATCAAGGCCTATTAAAGGCCCTTAAAAGATTCTATTTTTACAGACTTTACAGTGGAACTTATCTATGAAGCTATGTTGAAAGAAGAACAAATATGGGAATTGACTGAAAAAATAATTTCTGAAATAAAGAAAATAGACAAAAAATAGAAAGGTAAAGAGTTTTGGAGGAAAAGAACCTGGAATAAAATTGAAAGAATATTTGAGTGAAAGAGAAGGCTGGATTGAAGGAAAGGCAGGAGTGAAAGGATAATATACCACATTATTATTACACATAGGTAAATGCAATGTAATAACTTCTCTTTTTTTTAAACCTTGGATAATAAATACAAATTTATTGTTAGAGAAATGGTTCTGAGTTCCTGATGATTTGCTGAGCTGTGAATTTAGAAAAGAAACAATTCTGAAGAAAAATATATCTTAATTTAAAAGCAGTGTTACATTTAGAAATCTATCAATTTAGATAAAGCAAAAAAATAATTGTAAGTAGTTTTAATAGAAGAATAAAAATGTAAAAAATTTCACAACATTCTTTTCTATTTTTTTATTTGACCAACAAACAGAAGCGTCTTTTAGTTATACAACTTTATTCCTAAGTACTGCCATGCAGAAAGATAAAGCAAGGGACAAAACCCAAATAATTGTGCACTTTTTCATGAAATTGCACACATTTCTATTTCAAAAGAATCACTGCCTTCTAACAATTCAAAGCATTGTTACAACTTCCCGCTCTGTTACAAATTGCTTCCCCTTAATGTCAAGCCTCATTTATCAATTTTTTTTTACAGTAGCAATACTCGAGAATCTAAGAGAATAAAGGCAAATAAAGAGAGAAAGAAGGATAGACTGAGAGAGGATGAAAATCCTGAAAACTGTGTAGTGAAAAGGAACATAGCAGAAACAATGGTGCATTGTCACGCTGAGGTTGAATCTTCTTCTTTTTCAAAAATGTCAAAAATATCCAGTAGCTTATTAAGCAATGCAGTAAGATTTTTAAATTTTTGCCTGATTTACACATTATTAATTATTTTGTGAAGAAAGGCGATAGATTTTAAATGCTAATAAAATCTTACCTGAACTAATGTAAACACAACAAAAGAGGTTTGATATCAATACAGGTGACTGGAAATATAAGACTCAGTAAAACTAAACTAAGGCACCATGGTGATAGGAATATTATATGAGTCTGTACAGAATGAGGCTTTTCATCTCAGCAGTAAACTGTTGGCAGAGAAGATGGGAAGAATAGGACTTGTCCCTTTCTGAGCTTCTTTATAATCTTCCCACTTCTAAAGGAACAAATCTTTTCAAGAGGAGTTTAAAGGTGAAGCAATAGTAGATTGCTTTACAGTTTTGCCTGTCTTATTTTTCCCCAATCATGTTCCAAAACAGGAGTCCATGACTCACAGCAAATGTTTTCCATCCTGTTTTAGTCCCATATGACAGTACTTATGCACCCTATCCACTATCTTTTACACCATCGGGGTTTTTTCAGCAAAACATATTTCCTTACACTTTGGTTATGACACAAAATAATTTCAACCATTCCCAGTTGTCATAGGTTAGCAAGCATAGTCCCGGAAGGGATGTCCTTGCTAAGGGGTGCTTACAGTTTCCTCTGGGACCTGACAGAACCTATCAGCTGGCCAATTTGAATATGGACAATTTTCTAAGCCACTTAAAGTTGTGACCACCTCTGTGATCCACATTTAAGAATAGACAAACTCCCCCTCCAAGCTCTCTCTCGTTTCCGGCGCTGGCACAGGTGGCTGCAGGCCCCATGTGGGGGCCAGCGGGGCCAGCCCAGGCCCTGCTTGGGCCAGGCCGGGCCGGGCCACGGCCATCCTGAAGCCATGGACCTGTTCCAGCCATGGAACCCCCCCCACTGCCTTGCCGTGGGCAGCCGGAGCGGCTCGGCTCTCCCCCCTCTCCACTGCGATAAGAAAAATTCAACATTCCAGCTGCAAAGCTGCAAGGCCAAGGTGATATTAACCCTTTTATTGCTGTGAAGAGCTGAAAACCTGAGGGAAGAGAGAGAGGAGATGCTTAAAGCTGAAATTCTGTTGTGAAGCTATGATATATCAGAGTACCCCGTTGTAATTTCATGAAGATATGGGGGGTGGAGTGTTCAACTTGTAAGCAAAAGCACCTGCGCTGAGATAGGCAGATGCTGACACAGCTATAATTTCATGAGAAGTTTGGACAGGGAGAGATGAACCAGATGAGGACTTTTGCTCCAAACGGGAAAGGAGAAAACCTCAGTTCCTAGAGATGCTCCCAGAGATAGTCCTAACAATGAAGATGAGGAAGACCCTTTGCTCCCAGGGAAGGAGAAGGGCCTCTGTTTTTGTTTCTGAACGGCTCAAAATTGTACCCCAAAAAACTTCAAGAGTGGACCCTCGAATGTGGGAAAACCAATTGCTATCTGTGTGTGACCTTGAACAAGCTGCAAGTCAGGGGAAGGGACTCACATGCAGGCAGAGAGACTCCTCTTCCTAAATGGACTGAACAATATTTGGAAGTGGGCGGCTGTCTCGTTGTGATACTGTTTTCATAGCATGAGCAAGAAGAGACTTCTCTTTCTAAATGGACTGAACAAGGTTATTATGGAAGTGGTAAACAGACTGAACATCTTAAGGGTTGTCTTTTTACATTGTCAGTGGGAGAAGGGAGGAAGGTGGGGGGAGGAGGAGAGTTCTGAAGGTGGTATAATTTTTTTTTTTCCCTTCTTTTGGGTCTGTTAATAAACTTCTCTATATTCTTTCAAGTTTGGTGCCTGCTTTGCACTTCTCCTAATCCTTATCTCAAAGAAGATAAACAGTAATGAGTATTTTGGACCAAACCACTACACTAAATTGGTGTTTCTGCCCGGTTACAAACCGAACCCGCGACACCAGTGGAGATGGAAGCAGGAAAAAGGCAAGAGGTACTCTTAGTATTACACATCTGCAATAGCTGGCAGGTGGAAGTTTTGTCAGACATGTTTCTGCAAATATCTGTTTCATAACAAGAAAAAAAAAAGAAAGTTTTTTTGGTACAAATGATATATTTTTAAAGCCCATCATATTTTTATAATGCTGCTTATTTTAAACTCTTACCATATGCTCTGCAAGTGATGCAGGCATATGGTTCACATAACAATACCATATGTCTGATAATATTTTGCTGTATATTACAGCAACATCAAACATTTATAATTTGTAGAGGGACTTAAATTATGTTTTATCTCCATTTTTTATATTAATAAATACTTCTGATGACATATCTGAAGAAGGCTATAAATCCCCCAAAGAGTTTAATATTTCAAACTAAACATTCAGGGAGTATTTTATGGCTAAAACCATGCATTCATCACTGTGAAAAAAGGCTACTGCCCTTTGGCAAAACATGGAGAAAATTAAAATAATAATTAAAAAAAAAAATAAAAGCATACATTCATATAATGCACTTAAGCAACTCCTTTTTAAACACATATTTGCCAACGTCTCATCTGAAATTCAGTGTCTGAAGTGTTTGGGTTTTTCTTCCTTTCTTCTCTTTTATGATGTTTAGTTCTTTATTGAATCAACAAGGAAATGAGAGAAGAACCAAAAGCAAATGTATGAGACTCATCTTTCTCGGGACAAGATTGCATGTGAAGAGATGAAAGGATAATAATTCTATATCCCCTTTTTTTGCTTGTGCTGTTGTTCAGGGATCCTGCTCAGAGTCAAGTACCACCATGTTAGGCATTCCCTCTTTTGGGATACATAGCTGCACATACTAAAGTGAAACTAAGAAGAATGATTTAGAGTAAGTCCCTCAACCCAAGCCCATGGAAGGAGAGAAAATGCAATGTTTGTTTGTTTTTTTTTTATTTTACAGTGACTTACTTGATGGCTAAACACCATAGCAAAAATATGGATGAATCTGACTTCATTATTAGTACAGAGAAGTCAGTGACTTTGGATGATGGCATGTGACATGATAAGAAATAAGGAAGAAGACTGGCTATATCTGGAAGAGACTTTAAACACAGTAGGTACACTGAAGTTATGTTTTCCAGAACAGATGAAGCCTTTGCCGAGAATGTTACTGGCTTGTGCACGTCTAGAATGTGATGAAGTAAAAAGAATTAATAAATTGGGAGACAACTAGACTGTCCAGTGTCTACAGAGTCAGAAAATTGAAAATAACAGAAAACACAAAGACGTCAGTGACATGGACGGTCATGTAGCTGTCAGTAGTGACAGTGACCTGATATATATGAAGTGACTAAAAAGGGAGGATCAATAATCCCTGTTTTCAGTTTAAAATACTTACAAAGCACACAGAAGAAATTAGTAAATAAATGGTGTTTAAAGAAAAAATGAACTGAAGCTTCCAGGAATCTGAAGGCTCTGTCTCTTTCTGCTATGGAAAATTTTACTCAGCTCCCTCTGGAGCTCAGATGCTTTCATTACCTCCTACAAGACTTCTTGTAGTCTTCTAATGTGATGATGTAGCTCCTTGCCCCTACTTAGCATGCTATTTACAAGCGCAGTATACTTCCACCAAATGAAAATTACAATTTAACCATGATCTAGAGTAAGACTACTCTCACAAGCAAAACCCCAAGCTTCTGTAACATCAAGAGTGAAACTGCATATATGTATATATTAAAAAAAAATTAGCCATTTCAAACTTTTCATTTACATGAACAAATCAAAAAAGGTAGAGCTAGGTGGGTAGAGAAACTACATATTGCTCATTTACACCTGCTTAATTTCAGTCAAAGTAATTTTATCTCCCACCATCAAAAGAAAGAAAATTCCTTCTTTGTATAATATATACTGCTTATTCTATAGTTCTTATTCTTTCAATATTTTGTTGAATAAAATCGAAGAAATGGAAAGCAAAATGTTTCTTTGATGACTTGTTTGTTTACATTAGCTGATAATTACATTGGCCCATATACCGTCCAGGTCTTCAGGCTGGTGCTTAAACTAGTAATTGCCCCTAAAAGCATCAGCATTAGTTTTAACATACCTGCAGTTTTTGTAACTAGCCAGCTTGATGACTGAAGAGTGATGAACATCTGCTTTTAGAACTCTTTGAGGCCACTCTCTTTTCAGTGGATCTCATAATCAAGATACAAAGAAAGCAGAATTGAAATCTAGTGTCATACTCAAAATACCTGGTGAATTTGAGGGGAAGAGTCTCAAAAGCTGTGAATTTTGTGTGGCAAAGAGCCACATATGTAACATGACTGTTGTGAAATTATGATGTATCCTAAAGTGATAATGTGGGACAACTGTCAGTTATACCCTTTCAGCCAAGTCTTTTAAAAATACTTGTTTATTAAGGCCATTATTAAGACAGAAAAACATTTGCATTAAAAGTGATGGTTAAGATTTTCTTTAATCTTAGTAAAGTAAGTAAGATAAGGATAAATATGGTTCCTGATCCAAATTACCTCCACTCTAAGCCAGCAGGTATCTGTTGTCACTAATTGCACAGAGTCCTTGCTTTGAATGGATTCAAACTGTAGTGGAGCCTAGTACTTTATTTTCATAGCACTGACTAAAATTATCTCTACATTTCTGTCCATAATTTTTTTATTTTCTAAATCTTTGCCAGTTTCAGTTGTGATTTTTTCCACTGCATCCTGAGATTGATGTAATAATGAAAAGAAAGTTTTCTGGTTGTAGAAAAGGCAAGGGTGCCTTATATGCCACAGGAAATATAGCCAGGAAATCATGTAACAAATAACACGCCAAGACAAAAGCCAGATTTCCTTTACAGATTTTTTATCTCCATAAGCAAACTAAAACACAGCTCAGAAGTTCACAAAAATATAATGATCAATACAGTGTTTCTGAAGGAAGAATAACTAATTTTTATAAAACATTTTAATTTCATATACTGTTTGCATCACAAGTAGATTAATAACTTATCTGATAAACAAATACACATTTTTTCCCCTTCATTTTCTTGAAAGACAGCTTAGTTCATATTTTTCCCTTTTCTAGATAGTTTTTATTCTTAACCTGAAACCAAAAGCTCATATGTCTCTCTTAGAGTCATCTCAATATTGGGATAAGATGGGACAGCTGTTATCTTAGCATTTCTTAGCATTTTCTCTGACCAAGACTTTCTACACAGCTTTCTTATTAAGGGAAAACATCAAATTTTCTTCTCTTCTTTAAAGGCTGATTACTTTCAAAAACCAATAGGTTTTATGGTCTCTAAATAGGACTGGATTCACATTCTTTCCACACTGATGCACAGCATTCATGTCAGAGTTTGAATCAGCACATATTATACCCCAAAGAATTGGGTTCAATTAGTTCACTGAAGTAACCTAAGAAGTAATGGAAACCCTTATGAGTTCCTTCTCAAAATCCTAAGCAATTTTTCAGGTTTAACTTATGTTTGATCTGAAAAATAGTTGAAGTTTTGTGGGTTTTTCTTGTCAGGACTGAACATGTTACATATATATGCTAAAAAATAGTGCTGAAATACAAGTTCCTGTGTCAATCACATGGAAAGTTTTGATTTAAACTTACCATAATGAGCACAAAAAGTCAGAAATGTCCTTGCCTTCTGAAACACTCATGGAAGTTATACAAAAGTAACCTAACTTAAAAATATATACCAAAAGTAATACTAATGCTCTAGTGGGTTTTTTTACACTATATTGACAACTGTTGCATAAATCTACAAAACCTTTCTAGTGTTATGTAACACAGTGGAATCAGTCCACTTAGAAAAAGGGTTCTGAAGCATAATGGAGTGGAATAAATTTATGTGAGAAAATCCATTTGATTCTTAGTCATCACAATTATTTCTCTACTTGGAAGAGAGATGATATGATTTCTTTGACCTTTTCACTAATATTATTTTCTAAGCAACAACACAAAAATTACTGGTAGAATCCTTACCCAGATTTTTTTTATTAAATTCATTTCCAGTGAGACCAAGGACTTTAGATTATGTTGTTGAAAGAAAGCTTTGATCTAGAGAGACAGATTAGCCATTGTCCAATTCATTAGCAGCAGTATTTTCATTCTAATACCCTGCTCCAGTGTTGTAGTAAATCTTGTGAGATTAACTTTTAAATGCTCAGTAATAGGAAATCATCAATTCTCAGTAACAATCTGAAGCTTACACGTTTAGCAATGACTTTTGCCATTTTATTATTAATTTTATGTACGTTTTCACAGATAAAGAAAGTACCTTTTGGCTTAACAGATTTAGCACAACTTTGCTGATCTTCAGTGATACAGCCTGCTTGGTTTTACATGCATTCTTGTTGAAAACAGTGTGCAGTGGCAGGAGTTGACTAATCATTAGCCTCAGGATTCAATGCAGCAATAGTATATGGAAGCTTTCTCTAAGGATGCAATTTTAAAAGGCAGAGAATCAATTCAAAGTCAAACACCACTCTGCTTGCTGTTCAGGTTCCTGCTGTCTTAGTGTCTCCAACAGAGTTCTTGAGCAACTGTGTTCATGTGAAATGATCTACATTGAAGCTTCTTGGCCTTCAACCAAATGTCCAGGAGAAATGGAAAGGGTTTGCTACAAATGTGGAGAGCTGGTGATATTATTCCAGGGATCCCTTATAACAAGGCATGTGATTAGATCAGTTTGTTGTTGATGAATTTTCTGTAGCTTCTGTAGAAGTTCCTGTCTTTTTGTTGCCCTACCAAAAGTTGATGAGCTTCGTGCTAGAAAAGTTCGTGCACAATCATACTTTTTTTTGAATCAAGTGATTTTTCTTTTGGTCATGAACTCTATATTCTCTGAGGTTGCTGACAGTCATTCATAAGAAAAGTAATTAGACTTTATTTCAGCAAAGGATTTCCACAATTCTGCAGAGGAACCTGTAACTCACGCAGAAGAACAATCTCTTGTGTGAGATACAATACTGATGACGCCAAGATCGTGGACCCCCAATTCTGGCTACTGCCTTTTACATTGCTATTTCCCCCCAGAAGTAAATGCTGTAGTCACTTTTGAGAAAGATTTACACCCCCATCTCCTTAACATTTCCTAAGTGCAAATAAGGGACAAAATTGAGGCATGGGAAAGAGCACATAGGTATGCTGAACTTACTTCTTATCCATATGGGAATATACCCTGTAAGATGTGTCAGCCTCACTGATGTATCTGCTGATATCTGTACAATTACAATGAAAAGAATTCTACATTCTTAACAAGGCATAAGTGCTACAAATGTTCAAGCAGAGTCATCTTTCTTACAACATGGACTTTTGTGTTGGTTGATTTTTGTTAGCTGCTTTTTTGCTTTTTGCTTTCTTTTTTTTTTAATAATTCAGTTGATGTTACTGTAAAATGTGACTTAAAGGAAGATTTATGGTATTTAACTATTGTGGTGTGTTGACCTTGGCTGGCTGCCAGATGCCCATCCAGCTGCTCTCTCATTACCCTCCAGCCCCTCCAGGACAGGTTGAAAAATCTTGTGGGTTTGCTAGACAGTTATCATCAGAGGCACAACAGACTTGATTTGGGGAAAATTAATTTAATTTATTGCAAATTAAAAATAGAGTAGGATGATGAGAAACAAAGGCAAAACTGAAAACATCTTCTCCCCACCTCTCCCTTCTTCCAAAGTTCAGCTTCATTCCTGATTCTTCTACCTTCTCCCTTCCAAGGCACCTCAGAGAGGGTGAGGAGCCATGGCTTGCGATCAGTTCATAACACTCCCTCTCTACTGCTCTTTCTTCCTCATAATTTTCCCTTGATTGAGCATGCAGTCTCTCCCATGGGATACAATCCTTCCCAAACTGCTCTGTCGGGGGTCCTTCCATGGGTTCTTCTTCAAGAACTGCTCCAGTGTGGGTCCTCTCCACAGATTACAGTTCATCAGGAATAGACTTCTCCAGCGTGGGTCACCTGCAGGACACAGGTCCTGCCAGGAGCCTGCTCCAGTGTGGGTTCTCCATGGGCTGCAGCTTCCTTCAGGATGCATCCACCTATTCCATTGTGGGGTCCTCCGCAGGCTGCAGAGTGGATATTTGTTCCACTGGTGTCATCCATGAGTTGCAGAACAACCTGCTTTTTCAGAATCTTCACAGGCTGTGTGTGTCACTCTGACACATGGAGCACATCATCTCCGTCCTTCTTAACTGACCTAGATGTCTTCATAGTCATTTCTCTATCATTTTTCTCTCTCTCTCTCTCTCACAAACAAATTCTACCTGATGTATTTTGCTCTTTCTAAAGTATGCTGCCAGAGAGGTGCCACCAGTTGCTGGGAGCCTCACCAGTGCCCTGCTGTGGGCTTGTTGTGGAGCTGGATGGAAAGGGCTCTGTCCAGCATGGGGTAGCCCTTGTGTCTTCTCACAGAGGTCACCTCTGCAGCCCTCCCTCGGTACAAACTCTTGCCATGTAAAACTGGTATGAGTATTTTTGGTTTTCACAGAAATTTCAAAATAATATAACAAAGCAATAAATCTCAAAACTATCATTTCAATTACACAGGGAGACAAAATATATTCAGATATACGGACAGTGTACTCACAGTCAGCCTTTTTTTTTTTCTATTCTCTTAAACCTCTTTTTTTCTACAATAACCTTTTTTTCTTTTATATTTTCTTTTTATTTATAATTTTCTTTAAATAACCTTCATGAACACCTATATAATTTACTCCATTTCATCAGAAATTTCAAATATTCTTTGGTTTTCCTAACAATTCTGTTAAAGGCAGATTTTTAATTTGAAATCAGGCTTATCCTTTAGAAATACTGACATTCAAAGTATTGTAGTGCCAACTGAATCAACTCGTTTGATGATGGTTTAAAAGTGTATTGCTGCTTATAAAATGGATTATTTTTACGCTCTTAAAACTGATTACTTATACTCTTTTATCAATGAAATATTAAGAAATAAATTCCCTATACCATAACAAATTGGTGTCTACAAGAGTTTAGTCACAAATTAGTTTTCAAAGTTATGCTTTGATTCTTATCCACTATTATAAAAATGAAGCGCTGTAACAATACTGGCAAAATACAGATTATTTGCTGAAATTTTGGACAGAATTTTATTGCTGTCTGAAATGTAAACCAGCGAGAAAAGTATCATGCCGACACTCTTCAGTCAGTTAAAAAATATGCTCCCTAAGCCAAAAGGAATTTTAAAGACAATACAACTGAAAAATCAAGAATCCAAAAAGCTATATTTTTCATACTTTAAGGTTTATACGTAAGTCCTTTTAAGGGGACTATTTTATCTACTGCAATCTGTAGAGTTTGGAGCTGCTCCTCAGTTAAGTTCATAACAAATTTTGCATGTGACTCATCCTCTAATTTCCAAAAATAAATCTTCCTTTTTCCTGCAATTTTGCATAATTGGTCTCTGATAAGAGCAAAAGAATTATGCAACTATTTGATATGCAATAAGGCAGCTGTTTGAGACATATGTGATTTCAAAAAGTTACTCATATTTCACTTTTTGAAAGTAGCGTATCTTTCTCATGATATATTTTTAAAAGAAGGCTGAGCCTGGAAGCTCAGAACTTGCTGTATTTAAAAGAATTTATGTAAAAACGGGTACTGATACACTGTGTGTTGAAAAAGATAGAGATATTTTATTACATGACTTTTGGATCTAACCATATCTAAATAAGGTTGTACTGAATTATGCCTGATACTCAGCTATAAAGGTAAAGTTTGTTCCATCATAGGTAAAGCTATTGCAAAAATGTAACTGCTACAAGAAACACGGATTTCCATCAGGACAGAAACAGAGGCTTCCATTAAAACTGTAAAGGATTCCACAGCAAATAAATTCCAGTGCCAGACCAAAATAAAACCTATCCTTTCTTAAAGGGTTATAGTATTACAGTGGGGGAAAACACTTCATTTTGAAACTGCATTTGACTTGTATAGTTTTTCCAATTTAAATTGTTAAAAAAGAACAATAACATCAAATATTTTGTTTCCTTGGATCCATTACATGTATTTATTCACTGTTGGGTCATAAAACCAGAAAAATCAATCTTTTGCACAGCTCTAGTTAATATAATGTGCCTGCCCTGACCTTCCAAGGAAGCTGTGCATAAACAGGAAATACAAATTCAATTTATAACCACAATGATGAGATGAAAGAAGGCAATTCTTTAAAATGAACCTAAATAATTTTCCCCTGACCTCTCCTCACACGTCATACAACAAAAACAGATAAAAAGCAACTTGTTTGATTGCTTCTTTCTGAACTGAATGTGGATACAAAAGCAATCACTAAAAAGCTGGTCCTCCGTTTCAACATTTATGTAGTATTTGAATGGAAATACATCTGACTTTTCAGCATTGTATACATTTGAATAATTAAAGGGTTTATCTCATATAAGGCATGCTTTATTAAAGATTCTCAGAAACAATAGCATTTTTCTTAAAATTTTTGCCTTTCCTGCGCAGATCTTATGACTTAGACACACTATACAATACATCAAATAAAATACATGAAGACAGATAAACTGCACTGTAAGATTTTGGGGGTTCCAGGGATATGTGTTTAGACGTTAGGCAATGCCAGAGTTACATAAAACCTTACATGATCATGTACCTCTCATATTCATCACTGTAAACTCCTTAGCCTCTGGATAACATAATAGTGTTTTAAGATTCCGCTTTCTTTTCATGCACAGGATGAATAGCTCTCATTTAAGAGAATTCAATGATATCCTTTGTTTCTTTTAGCTTTTTGTACTATCTCTATTTCTTATTTAATGGAGTCAACTGAAACTCAGAAGACAGATTTATTAATTTCTACAGGAACTTTTCTGTTCCAATCAGAAAAGCATTACTAGAACTCTTCACGAGGATTATTCAATTGAATTTATGCTCAGAGTGGTCTGCTGACATAAGTATTATTATGTCCATTTTACAGAAGCAGCAATGAGTTGTAGGGACATTTCGTAGCCAGGAAAACGTATCTCAATGCCCAGCCATTAGAACCTAATTTTCTAGTACAGATTCCATGTTATGTTCAAGTTGCAGCTGCTGCACCATGGAGGCTTAAATGTATATATATATGTGGCTATAGAGTTCTCAGAAAATGGGAAAGACATGAAATGAAAAATCACTTCATTTCATGATGTTGGCTTTCACTTTTATCACAGCAGAATCTACCAGAAGTCAGTTACAATAATGAGCCCAGCTGCAATCTCTAGCATAGGTTTTTCTTAACCTATAGATTCCTAAAAAGTAAAAACTCATTCCATTTCTCTGCACTGGCATCTGAATGTTTGTAAGTTTTCATGTTTCTTAGACTCTTTCCAAACTTCTACTGATTATGTTCAGAGACAAAACGTGGAATAGCTCATTTTAACCATTCTTGCCTCTCCTTTGACCAGATAGAAGAAATTGATTATCTTCCATTATCTTCAGCAGTGTCCTGTATATAAAGAAAGAGGCTATTTTGCCAGTGGTTTTCATAACAGTTCTGACTGATAAAGTTAGGATTCAGAAACAGTTTTCTTCTGCTCTTGTAAAAAAACAAGCTCTAATCATCATAGACCCATAGAGTCATAAAATGATTTGTGTTGGAAGGGACTATAAAGATCATCTAAGATCATCTAGTTACAACCTCCTGCCAAAACCCTGCCCCTGCTAAAGTGACAACTTTTCACTCTATTCTTTCCAATAACAATGCCATTGTCTCTTTTATCCACCTTTGCTGACTTCTGCTTCTTTCTATGCTTTCTACTGATGCATTTCGAGGCCCCCAACCAAGATGCTCATCCCATGTCCAGCACCAGCTGGACATCAACTCCTTTCTCCAGAACTGCCTGTCCCTCTTTCAACATTTTCCCCAGTTTCCATGTTCACAGGTTCTCCCTTTCAGTTTCTGTAGGCTCAGTACTTCTCTCCCCTTGTGTCTAATTGCTTTGTTTCTGCAGATTAGTCTGTTACTCCAGTTGTTGTCTCTTACCAATTCCCATTTTCAGTTACCCCAGTGTCTGTATCCCTTATGCTCCTGAGAGTTTCATTTTGCTATTTCTGTGCAGGTTCAGGAAATAACCAGTCAGGAAATAACCAGTGCTGTTCAGCATTGAGCCTAGTGTCTTTTCTAGCATCAGTCTGAGGCAAGCTTAGCATAAAAAAAGAATTCCTCTGGGAATGGTTAGGATTCCTATATCAACTTTATGCGAACCATGCTTTTCTTTCTAATCATATAGCTCATAGACAACATCCAACTTATTTCACTGTGACAGAAAAAGCACGTATTGTAATAGTTTGCCAGTTTTCAAGTTCAAAGCATGAATTTACTCTTTTTATTTTTTAGTGTTGGCCAGTCAACAGTTTTTTATTGGTATCATTCTTGGAAAGAAATAAATCACCTTGGCTGGAAAAATCCAAATAATTTCACTTTGCAAAAGACATTCAGCATAAGAAATTTCAATCTGACTGCTTAGCTTGGCAAAGCCTTAAGTAGTGGCACTGGATCCTTAATGACTTACAGTCTTACAGTGTGTGAGGGAAATAGTCTCTTCATCTCTGATTTAATTTGCTTCTCCTCTAACTCTTCGGTTATTCTTAACTGCTTAGAGAAAATGCTGAAGGTATACTGAAACATATGTTAAATTATGAAGGGGTTTTGTTTTCCACATTTTCAACCCAGTTTTCTCATACAGACTAGTGGGCAGTCCATGCAAAGAAGCTTAGACTTCACCTACTGAAGCATAATTTGCGAAATGTTTCTAAAGGCTGGTATGATTTTCCATTTATTCATATTGAGACAAGGAAATATGATTTCTCCCTCTCTTCCTTCTTCCCCCTCCTTGTTAAAAACCCTTGCTACAACTGTTCAAATTGATAAATACATGTAACAGTGGTAAGTAAAAATCTAATGCTCTCTACTTTTCCATAACATGGTCTAGGTGGTGAAACTAACTTAGATTTGTATCTCTAGTATAAGAGATAAGTGTCTCTTGTATATGAATATACAGTTCTTGAATGCTCAGATAATTCTTATTATTTACACTCCTAAGTTTCTAAATCCATACTTGTAATTCAGAGCCCGCCTATTATGCATGGTACAGTCACATGCCATATACCAAAAATATTCAGAAGAGGAAAGACTATGAGCATGGTTGGATATAGATAGTCCCTTACTCTCCTGTAACTAAGGAATCTGAACAGTGTCCTTTCTCTCCACAGCTCAGACACCTTCACCTCCAAAACACTTTATACCTGTTGCTGTTCCAAAGCATATGGGTGGAAAATTGTATTTGATCATAAAACTGAATGCAAAAAAGTCTAGAAGAGTCTAATAAGAGGCCTGAATGCCTAGAATAACATCAATTTCAGAAAAGAAAATATAATTGCTTTTTGACAAATTTCAAAATAGACATTTCTTCTTTTCAGCCTACCTGCAGTATGATATACTGAAGAATGTATTTCTGTCATATTACTCCCTCATTACACACCTATTAAAAAAAGCACAAGCTCCTCATGGCATCTTAGCATGTGTCTTTTAGAAGATTCGCCTTTTAAATATGTCATGGAAATAGAAATGAAAATAATTTTTGCAAATTAATGAGAATCAAGAGATCCCCCCAGCAACGGTGGTAGCAAACCCTTAATACTGTCCTTGGGAACAAAAAAAATACCTTCACTTCAAGCTGAAGAAGTAATGGTCAGAGAAAGTATAAATCACTTCTGACTATACTTGATCATGTTAAAACAAAACAGTGACAGACTTGGCAAAAAGTCTGTTAAAACCCTAGAAAGGAAAAGGGCTTCTTTAATTCAAGTACTTGATGAAAAGGCAGAATAATAAAACTGTAAATTTTATGAGCTTCTGTTTAGAAAAACAATTGTGGTCTGAGTTGAGAAAATATTGGTTTACAAAAACAACAGCCCATGTTTTAATATTAAAAGACATGCAAATAAAATAGAAATAAGAATCATTATTATGTATAATATACAATATTTTAAAAATAAACTGAAAGAAGGTACTAATGGCAGAACTACACTGCTGATTTTTTTAATAGGTGTAACCTTATTAAGAAGTATTTGGATATGTCCATAGTATCCTTAGACTCAAAGGAACCCACACATGCTATTAAATCCTTTAGGAAACCCAAGGTGCTTCAATTTGATTAGCCTGGGGTGCCAGTTTTGATGAACACTCTGTGGTAAGATGAACACTCTCTGGAAAGATATATTTTGGAAATATATGCCCTAAACCCAGTGATTGCACACAAATTCTGTGTACCAGAAAAGACTGCTGACAAACCAATTCCAGTTCTCTTACAAGATCTTCTGAAGCCTGACTTAAACAAATTATATCTTCAAACAGACCCTGTCCTACACTGTGACAGTCATATATGTGTTGCAGAATCTCAAGATAAGTATTCTCGCCACATGCATTATCATAAGTTTGTTTATCCATTGCAACCTTATCTCAAATTTACAATTATAAGAAGTAATTTTGCTGAAAAATGAATTTCAATTATTTCTTCCATATTCCCTTTCCCCCTCTCATTCCAATGTGTACTGTACTCTTAGCACAGTTTTTAAAGAGAGCTGTATATTACTAATTATTTATAAGTGTACATAAAGCAAAATCTGATTTAAGCATGGTTAGGTTGCTATAACTGTCAAAGCTATCAGAGGACGTAACTTTGAATCAAGAAGATGAAATTTGGCAGTGTCAAAATAAGATGAATATTGATGGATCATTGAGTAGTAAAGATAAATTTTGAAAATTTTTCTAGAATATAAAATAATAACACAATTGACTTTGGAATAGAAAATGGTAATTAAGGTGATTGTACCACTATAAATCAATATTATCAGTGTGTTGATAGCAGTGGTTATTCTCTGGAGTTATTTCAGACTTCTCGGTCATACATATGTTTACATCTGTAATGGAAGTGTGCAGTATTTATTATTGTATGAACCTAATTATCAAACTTAAATGGTATACAGATGTCTTCCACTTTCCTGAATACTTTTAACTTGATTTTTTTAGATTACAAAAGAAACCGTGTCTGAATTTTTGTCTAGCAGTATTGTACACAATTCAGTGACAAAAATGAGTTTAGCTTAACTGTTTTATAGAAAATAAACAGCCTGTTTCAAGAGTAGAAGTAAAAGACACAATAGACAAAGAGAGGCAAATATAAGAATCTGCTGGGGTGATACAGACAACAAGTTCTCTGTAAGTCCCCGGCTAAGTTAGACAGAGATAGCAATGTGAAAGTGAAAACAATCTTGACCAGGTAGATAAAGAGACGCAAGCATCTCTTCCAAATGAAAGGCTTTTCATCAGGCAGATGTCAGCTGGAACAGGAAGAGAATCCATCAACTCTGAACCTGAAGATCAAGATTGAGAAAAGCACTTTCTGTTTGTTCAATTATACTCACCACTGAAGTTCTTCAGAATTTCTTTTGTACTGCGGAAAATGTTGAAGGCTATATTAACCTTCATAGTATAAGCCTTTGTCTAAAAATTAGGATGGTCAAAGGACCCACTTGATAATCTGTTGTTAAAAATAGAGATTAGGAAAAATCATTTAGGGAGACCTGTGGTCGCATTTGGTGGCTGACATAGCCTGAATAACAATTACTGCTTACAGAGAGAGGAAAAGCAAAACATTCTATTTTGATTCAGAATGCAGGGGTTCATTCAACATATATTACTATTGCTAATATAGATACCAAAAGAAAAAGATCTGAAATCCCAAAATTGAAGCTCAGATCTTTTTCTTCAAAAATATTCCTGTACATAATAAAGCAGTGTCATATGTGCTTTGGGGTCTGCATTTCCTGGAAATGATTATATGTTTAGTCAAATCTAGCATTTTGCTATTCAGAAGTCTCTTAGAATCAGGTTACCTTCTCAGGCCCATAGATGAACTACTGAAGTTATAATATAGCCTCTGTGGATATTTATCTAGCACAGAACTAGGTTGGGGAAAAACATACCTGTAAGCTTTGAACAACACAAAAATATATTACTAGGTTAAGTATAGGTTAGATTCTTAATCTAACCACTTGCCCTGCTCAAGTTTCTGCACTCTGAAATTTCCTCCTAGGCTGGAAACAGGTGCAAGTAATAGTTAGAAAGTCTATCATTCAGTCAGTTAAGTATATCTAAAGCTGAATTGTACACAGAATTGCTGCAAATAAGAGGAAGTTAGAGAGGTAGAATGGGTGTGAAAAAAGGTGTCATAAAATAACACTGAAAATTTTGTACATCACGCAATTTATCCCAATGAGTATATACTGTATTTTCTAATATCTCAAGCAAAAATATTTCTAACATATTTTAATGAGACTGAACTTTGTTTTTTCTATCATGGTACTAAACCAAAGGTTACAAAAAGGTTTTGAAGAAATATAGACACCTTTTTCATTATTTTAAAAAGGGTTAAGTAACCCATTGTAGCATAGCACAACTAGAAATGGATCCCAACTTAGAAATTTCTACAAAAATATGCTTTATATATTACCTTGAAGAGCAAACTACTCTCTCAGAATCACAGAATATTAGGGTTGGAATGATCTCTGGAGATAATCTAGTCCACCCCCCCCTGCCCAGGAAGAGTCACTTAGAGTAGGTGATGCAGGAACACATCCAGATTGGGTTTGAATGTCTCCAGAGAGGGGAAACTCCAAGACCTCCCTGGGCAGCCTGTTGCAGTGCTCTGCCATCCTCAACGTAAAGTTCTTCCTCATGCTGAGGGGGAAATTCTTGTGTTTTAGTTTACGACCATTGCTCCTCGTCGTGTCTCTAGGCACCACTCAAAAGGGTCTGGCACCATCCTCTTGCCACCACCCTTTGAGATATTTATATTCATTATTGGGATCCCCTTTCAGTCTTCTTTTCTCGAGACTAAACAGCCTCAGCTCACACAGGTCTCCTCACAACAGAGTGGCTCCAGACTCCTTATCCTCTTTGCTGGACCCTCGGCACTAGTTCCTTTTCTTTCTCGCACTGAGGAGCTCAGAATTGAATACAAAGAAAAGACACTAACATTCAACAACCAGCAAGAGCCAAAAAACAAATGTTTACAAAATTAATTTCTTTTTTCTACTTTTCTTATGTCTAGTAGAAACAAAATAATAAATTCTTCATTTTCACTGTTCATACTATTTCCCTTATAAAATTCTGGCATATTGCTATTTGAAAATAGTTTTTTAAAAAATTCCTTTATTCGTTAAGTTTAACTTTTGAGATCTGTGAGCTCAGAGGAAGTGTCATGATTCTTCTTATATTTGGCAGAAAAAAATTGCTTAATGAATTTTGCTTTATCTATATGTAAGAGAAAGTTGTCATCATGTTCTCATTAGGTACCTTTATACATTGTAGAGAAAATTCGGAGGACACAAAATTAGTGTAAATGTTTCTTTTCAGGGACAGCTTGCCCATAAATAAAAAATCTAGAACTCAATCCTGGATAACCAGCATCTGTAGTTTATTTAGAACTGGTGGTCTCAAATACTGGTTGTGTAGTCTTAAAGGGAAAAACATGGGTTTTTATTATTTCCTTTTTTCTTTTCTATATAACACCAGAGTTTTAACCATTTTGCATTTCAACAATATAATGCATAATCTCCAGTTCTTTTGCAGTATCGAATGCAAAGATATTGTCCACTATGTGTACACCATATTTAGGAAAAAGGTTGTGTGGATATGCAGTGAGGGAACTGTACCGAATTTTGAATAGGACCTGTACTGCAGAGTTTGATGGTACAAAGTCTGAGGTATGAGACTGAGATATGTTGAAGCAAGGGACTACCAGTAGGCAACTTTCTTTGTTGTCATGCAGTGAGAGAAAACAGATGCTAGTTAGCCATAATGCATTCTGGACAAGAAATAGATTTAGCAAAAAATGAGTATGCCTTCCTCCTGTCAGACCTTGATATTGGAGCCTTACTGAGTGCACTCTCAAGCTGAGATCAAGAAACAATGCATTTCTGGCTGCCATGCAGTGAGTGGCTCAGCTCATCCAGACTTTGAAACACATTGCAATGATGTATAGTGGCAAAGAAAAAGGTATGTCCATTTATGCTCTTCCCCATTCCATCCCATGATGTGATGGACACATCATATGATTGTAAGAGATGTGATTCAGTTTAGGGGGAAAAGGGCAAGTATCGCCCTGGGACAGGACAACCTTGGATGTACACACAGACTGGGCAATGAGAGACTGGAGAGCAATGCTGTGAAACGGGATCTATTGGTCCTGGTCAATGGCAAGGTGAATATGAGTCCATGGTGTGCCTTCGTAGCCAAAAGTGACAACCATGTCCTGGATCCACTGACACAGCATCGCCAGCTGGGCAAGAGACAGGATTGTCCTGCTTTGCTCTGCACTGATGCAGTCTCGTCTTGAATATTTTGTGCAGTTTTGGACACCACAATATAAGAATGATCTAAGGCTACTAGGGACTGTCCAAAGGAGGGCTATAAATGTGGTGAAGGGCCTTAAGGGGAAGCCACAGTAGGAGTGGCTGAGGGGACTTGGTTTGTTCGACCTGGAGAAGAGGAGACTGAGGCGAGACCTCATTGCAGTTACAACTTCACTGTGAGGGGAAGAGGAGGGGCAAGCACTGCTCTCTTCTCTGTGGTGACAGTGACAGGACCGGAGGGAATGACCTGAATCTGTGCCAGGGAGGTTTAGGTTGGATATTAGGAAAAGGTTTTTCACCCAGAAGGGGGTTGAGTGCTGGAACAGGCACCCCAGGGAAGTGGTCATGGCATCAAGCTTGCAAGAGTCCAAGTGAGCTTTTGGACAATGTTCTCAGGCACATGGTGTGATTTTTGGGGCTGTCTGTGCAGGGCCAGAAGTTGGACTCTGGTGATCCTTTTGACTCAGGATATTCTATGATTCTACTCGAAATGACATTAGTACCAAGAAAGAATAGTACAGCCTTATATTTTTTGTAATATTAAATATCTGTAAATATATATATATTTATTAGAAATCCTGTTGATGTCATAATGTATTTAATATGTTTTATATTTGTATTTCATTCAGCATGGACAAGCAGGCTGACAGTGAGGCCTTTTCCTGGTCTTAAAATCGAGTGAAACACAGTTAGAAGGGAAAAAGGGATTTCACCTTGGTATTTTTTTTAAGGATCCTTAGGTGCACATGTCCATGTCGAATGCACTGAAATGCACACCACAATGCCCACCCCCAAAAGATCTGGTATATCATTATAGGTCTTACTAATTAGTATATCTATCAAAAATTCCCTAATGAGAGGCCTGAATGAGCCCACCTCCCCAAGGAGCCTTCCCCTGGATGGTTCTATCTTAGTTTACAGAATGTGTTCTGGAGAGGACCTTGGGGCCTGGGGCACACTAAGCCCTACCTATGAAGCTTCTAAAATGTTCAGTCTCCTAGCTGAACAAACAAGTCCAAGAATGTAGGCAAAAAACACTAAGAATACAGAAGTTGTAAAAAGGTATAACAGCGGTATAAAAGAAAAGGCAAAAATCTTCATGGCATCAACAGTATAGAACCCCTCTTGTTATTATATGCATGACACGATCCTGCAGCTGAATATTTAAATGAACCAATTCAAGAGTATAAGTAAAAATTATATTCTTCTGATTATACACTGTGTTTTCTTCTTCTTTGAATGCACATTTCATCTGTTCTTTTATACTTTTCAATAATATATTCAAATACTCAATTATCAACTTCATGTGGAAACATGATTATCAATCAATTCCCAGAGGTGCTTCTTGGTTATCAATTCAGTATTTAAACAGTCTTCTGTATGTCCTTAAAAAAAAAAAAAAAAGCTTAAAATATCTGTGTATAAATTTTCTTTGATCCTGAAAGGGGATAACGTTATTATCTTTTGAAATTCAGCTTTTTGGGGGACTTTGTGATGTAAATGGTTTTATCAAATATCAAGGAGTAACCATGTCTCACAGAATTGCTGAAATGTTGCCTGTCATAGAAGCAGACACAAGGAGAGAAGAAAAAAGTGAGGAAGTTCTAGAGACATCCCAATGATAGCAATCTGCTATATTAATGTAGATGTGTGTAAAGACACATATTTGTCTGCTTCTTGTAGACTGATCTCTGTTATCTTGCCTGGATCCAGAGCCTTTGCTCTTCCTTTGCATACTGCCTTTGTTACATGAATCAATCATTGTTACACACACTTTCTCTGAAAGAAAATTTCACACATTAATCCAAGTATAAATAATGCCACAAATATTTTTACAGACAAATGTTGTTACAATAAAATTTTTTCACAGATTTAAGAAGTGTAGAGGTGCTGCAATGAACAATTAAGAAAAAAATAAATATATACAAAGAGGGAAAAGAAGAAGATTAATCTTTTTGGAAGAAAATAAAGCATTCATAATGGCTTTCACAAACATATTCCCTCTTACAAGGATCAAGTTATAACCTGAGATGCATTTACACAGTCAGCAGAGATTTGGAAAGTTATGATCCATACAATTGAAACAGCTTTTTTTCTTTCTTTTTTTCAAATGAGGACTTTCAAAACAGTGGTATTTCTGAAAAAGGGGAACAGATCAAAATAAGCATATTCATAAGGAAGGATGCAAGGATCTCATTAGTTATCTTCCTTACTATTATTGCCACTTAATAGGAAAAGCAACACACAGGACATAATCCTTCCTTTTTTATTACAGACAAATTCCCTGTTAAAAATAGTCACAGTTTCATTAATTGATAGTTTCCATTTGGGGAGAGAGATTCAGTATTTCTGTAAGAAAAAAATTTCAGCATGCATTTCAATCATGTAGACTATTTACATACAACCATTTCTAGATAAAAAGGTATATTGGATAAGACAGTTTCACAGTAGTCATATCCCTGTTTCTTTGTCTTTTTCTTAGGCACTGAAATGTAAATAAAACCTTATCATTTAAATTAGAACTGCTCCCTCCTCCTCCCCCCCCTTATTTCTTCCTTTCAATTTTCAGTTTTGACTAGAATGTTCTAAGAGCAGCACTTAAACTAATTGCAATTTTTGCTTTTGCTTCATCCACCCTTTTACATCACCACTTTGTACCTTCACATAAAGGAAAGGTGACCAACGTTCTCTGAAGGTGATGCTAATGCAGTTCAATAAACAGCAGAGAGAACAGGGTGACCTGAAATGGTGCAAGCTGTATCAGAAAGGCATTTCATTTTTTTCTATTATGAAAATGAGATTCTCCTTTAAGTGTGGTTATTGAGGTGCAGAAACATAATGTAAAGTAACAGACTTAAGCAAGATGACCTCATTCATCATCCTGGGGTCAGCTAAAGATGTCAGAAGTATTCCGGGCACTGGTTAAAGAAAAAAAAAGCAGGGAAGAAATTTCTTATTCTCTTTGGGATTGACCCTTTAAACTACAGCATACTGCTGAAGTAAGAGCAGAGCCTTTACATTAGCTTTCAGCATTAAGCATTTGCACAGCACCTGTGCAGAAAGCCAGTTGTAGCTTGAAGAAATGTTTAACCAAGTTCAGCAATATGGAATTGCTCTACACATGTTCTGATCTCATAATTGGTATAGAGGAGGAAAAGTGGGCATCACAGCAGGCAGAAAAGGTGTGAAAAGACTTAGGGTAAGAATCATAAATTTTGACTGGAGCACAGCTGCTTTGCTGCAATGCACCTTAAGCAAACAATTCAAATAGCCAGTATTTTTAGGGTTTTAGTTACTCCTCCAGCTAGCCAAAATTATTCAAATGTGCTTAAGAACTGTGTTTACAAGGAATTGATGAGGGGGGCAGACAAGACAGCCAGCCGCTAACACGGAAATGTGCCTACGGGTTCAGAGCAAACAGTGCCTCTCACAACTGCTCCATGCCTCCGACCATATGGTATTCATCTGTTCATCTCCCCAACCATTCATTTGGACTAGGATGTTGAACTGTGCCAAATAAGCTTCCCAGGGAGTTTTCTCACAAAAATACAGGGGAGGAGGGTTGTGTTATCTGAGCTGAGCCAATCCAACCTTTACCCTCCAGGCCTCAATGAAAAAAAACAAGATGGAAACCTTGCAAACACCCTGCATCAGTCACCATCTCCACTGGCTCAATCCCTCACCCAGACACTTGTCTTCTAAAGTCCCTATAATTTTGTTCTCAAGGCTATTGTTTAATTGCCCGGCCCCCTGAGTGCCCATTTCTGTCAAGAAATTTCAAATTATACAAGTTTCTCAGTCTCCTCTATTCCTGGAAAACCTGTTGATCTAGGGCAGTCACTTCATGTCTACCCTCCATTTTATTGAACTAGACAGAGTTCTGTAGTTTTGAGTTTGTACTCAGACAAAGATATCATTTCTAACAATAGTTCATTGTCAATTCTTTCTGGAAAGTTTCCAGATGTTGTTTTAATTCATTTTGTGGAGTCTCCTGGCTCAGTTTTAAGTCTTTCTATAATTCCTTTTGGTCCTATATCAATTCCTTTTGGCTATTTTTATATCTATGAGCATCTCCATTATTTATTGCATATTGATTCAACAGCCATATGAACACACAATATGCTTTGCTGCTAACACCAGTTTCAGCGCTTCCTGTCCCAAGAAACTAAGTATTTTTGATCAAATGGATTGTCTTTCTTAGCTGAGAAAATTGATTCTGTTAGTGAAATATGTCTTTGATGAAGTTAATATCAAACTAAGAGTGAAAAGAGTTTTGCAGCCTAAACAATAAAGGCAGAAAAACCAAGGAGTATTTCCTCAATCTAAAGATCAGCTTCTTTTTTCTCTTAGTCCAGTATCCAAAGGAAACTCCTTATTTTTGACTCTTTCCTTCCTCCTAAGGCCCAGATCTGCACTGACAGGGACAGATCAGGAAATGAGGGCTGTTGGCTCCAGAGCAGCCTGCTGATTCCTCAGCTGCTGGCTCTCCAGGGTCTTTCTTCAGCCGTTGACTGCTGGTACAGAATCCAGAAAAATGGATTTTAAGTGTTCCCACCTGTGTTGAGACAAAGACAGGCTCTTTGTTTAATGACTTGGAGTCTTAATTTTCAGCAGGACCCAGAGTAACATATCTGCTTTGTTTTGGGCCTTTGTACACCACTACCTTACGTTTTTGATATAATTTTATTGACTGAGGAGTAAAAATATGCCTGCAGAAGTAATACATTGTTTCTTTCCTCATAGTTTGCCTTCATACATTTCTTACTCTGAAAAGTTTATTGCTATTATAGTTCTCAATATATTTATTATTTGAATGGCAATTTACTAGCAGCTAAGTACCACATCCTTGTTTGTCTTTTATCACATTCAGCTGAAGATCTTAGTGAAGAAAATGAATTCCTACT
>NW_024582083.1:5249619-5263317 GCF_017639235.1 Corvus kubaryi
TTATCACATTCAGCTGAAGATCTTAGTGAAGAAAATGAATTCCTACTCATCTTGGAGATAAATGATATAGAAATTCTGATTTTATTGTTATGGTGTGTGCAACTTCAATACTCTTAATATACTGCTGGGAGACAGTAATAAATCTGACAGCCTCATATATCCAAAAAAAATTTCTTCATAACAACAAAATAAAGAAAAAAACAATAAAAAAAGAAAAGAAAAAAAAGAAAAAAAACACACATTCCCCAACTCACCACCCCACCCCCCCCCCAAAAAAAACCAACTTGGCATAATAATAATCACAAAACATGTTCTGATTTTCACTCAGTTGCAGCTTTGCAAGGAATAGTAAAGAATCAGCTTTAAAACTCCCAGCTTCAAATGATGGGGGCTGTCTTTCTCTTTCAAGCATGAATGGCACTTAAAACACCTGGAACAGTACAACCTTTGATTCTATTTACAAACTTCCTCCACCCTGACTTCATTGCCTTTCACTGACTTGCAGTCGATAGAAGAAATACATTAAAAATATGAGTAAGCTCATGATTATTTTCTGTTACCTTACACTATAGCAGCAGATGAACTCCCACAATCAAGGACAGAGTTCTCTAGGATAAGCACATTAAATGTACATAAGAAAACCAGCTCTTTTTGAAATTTTAAATAGAAGCATCTTACATAGCTTTTGTTGAACATTCTTTACAACAAAGAAAATAATTTTTGGTCCAAGAAGTTCTGCAGTTAATCCCATGTCATTTGACTTTAGGGTCTTATCAACAAAGAAAGTTTCTTTTTATTCTTTTCAAGGGTATGAAAAGGTTAAGAGAAGTACCTTCTCTCCAGGCTTTCACTCCTGAACTCCTTTCAATAACAAAGCCTTCACATTTCTGCTTCTCTCCTCATTTCTACCATACACTTTATATCTAGTACCACGTACCAGTAGGCACATTTGATGAGGGAACCCAAATATGAAAAACTGGGACTTCTAGATTTGCCCTTGTCATAGGTTAGCAAGCATAGTCCCGGAAGGGACGTCCTTGCTAAGGGGTGCTTACAGTTTCCTCTGGGAACTGATAGAACCTATCAGCTGGCCAGTTTGAATATGGACACTTCTCTAAGCCACTTAAAGTTGTGATCACCTCTGTGATCCACATTTAAGAATAGGCAAACTCCCCCTCCAAGCTCTCTCTCGTTTCCGGCGCTGGGACAAGTGGCTGCAGGCCCCGTGTGGGGGCCAGCGGGCCCGGCCAGGCCCTGCCTGGGCCAGGCCGGGCCGGGCCACGGCCATCCTGGAGCCATGGACCTGTTCCAGCCGTGGAACCCCCCCGCACTGCCTTGCCGTGGGCAGCCGGAGCGGCTCGGCTCTCCCCCCTCTCCACTGCGATAAGAAAAATTCAACATTCCAGCTGCAAAGCTGCAAGGCCGAGGTGAGATTAACCCTTTTATTGCTGTGAAGAGCTGAAAACCTGAGGGAAGAGAGAGAGGAGATGCTTAAAGCTGAAAGTCTGTTGTGAAGCTATGATATATCAGAGTATCCTGTTGTAATTTCATGAAGATATGGGGGGTGGAGTGTTCAACTCGTGAGCAAAAGCACCTGCGCTGAGATAGGCAGATGCTGACGCAGCTGTAATTTCATGAGAAGTTTGGACAGGGAGAGATGAACCAGATGAGGACTTTTGCTCCAAAGGGGAAAGGAGAAAACCTCAGTCCGTAGAGATGAACCAGATGAGGACTTTTGCTCCAAATGGGAAAGGAGAAAACCTCAGTTCCTAGAGATGCTCCCAGAGATAGTCCTAAAGATGAAGATGATGAAGACCCTTTGCTCCCAGGGAAGGAGAAGGGCCTCTGTTTTTGTTTCTGAACGGCTCAACCTTAAAATTGTACCCCAAAAAACTTCAAGAGTGGACCCTCGAAAGCAGTTGCGGGAAAAGCTGCAAGTCGGGGGAAAGGACTCACACGCAGGCAGAGAGACTCCTCTTCCTAAATGGACTGAACAATATTTGGAAGTGGGCGGCTGTCTCGTTGTGATAATGTTTTCATAGCATGAGCAAGGAGAGACTTCTCTCTCTAAATGGACTGAACAAGGTTATTATGGAAGTGGTAAACAGACTGAACATCTTAAGGGTTGTCTTTTCACATTGTCAGTGGGAGAAGGGAGGAAGGTGGGAGGAGGAGGAGAGTTCTGAAGGTGGTATAATTTTTTTTCTTCTTTTAGGTCTGTTAATAAACTTCTTTATATTCTTTCAAGTTTGGTGCCTGTTTTGCATTTCTCCTAATTCTTATCTCACAGCAGATAAACAGTAATGAGTATTTTGGACCAAACCACTACACTAAATTGGTGTTTCTGCCCGGTTACAAACCGAACCCGCGACAGCCCTGTGTCTTTTGTTCTTCCCTTTCTCCCACAGTGCCCCTGTGCAGTCCCATGTCTTGCCACCATCCGACTTTGCTGTCCACTGCTCTTGCGTGGCTCTCTTCTCAACACAGACTGTGCTACAGGAAATACACCTCCATGGGGTTTTTTGTCAAAACTATGTAAACTTTTTCAAATCAAATCCTTTTATTTCTTATATCTAAACATTGAAAGTCATCTCTTTTTCAGCCTATTCTAATTACAATTGGTTTCACTTATGAGTGAGATATATTCTGCTCCAGATCCAAATGCTGTCAACAGAAATTAATCTGAATTTAAATTATTTTACAGCATTGCAGCATTTCAAATTTTAGCAATTGAACATCTATCTTATATTCCTAAAATTCAATGGTTGGATCTCTTGTTGACTATACTTTTCACATCTTCACACTTGAATGGGAATTTATGTATATAATTCTATAATGTTTGTGCCACAGAGTGGAATATTTACAGCAATATTTATTATTTGTATTATGTTAGTGTCTATAAGTAAAATTTGTCTGAAGGCCTCATTGCATTAATCAATGTAAAGATAGTTACATCTTGAGCAGCACCTAAATATTGCTCTATAAAAACATTAATAGTTCATAAGGCCAACTATCAAACTATTTTGATATCTTCCCCCTGTATCCATGTATTCCTCTATATAGACAGGAAAAATAGGGGAATAAGAAGGAATTTTATTTCAGTTTTTACTTTTTAGAGTAGTAAGCCACTTTGTCTGCTAGTCAAGAAAATTTAGCTTTTTCTGAATGTGTTTTTAGTAGAGCCTCAACAGGAAGACTGGCACTGTGGCTTTAACGAGACCAGAAGACGCTGTAGCAGAAATAAGCAAGGGACCACAGACACTGAGCATGCACAGTGCTGTCTCAAAGTTGTCTTTCACTGTCCCCTCACTTCCCTGACTCACATCAGCCTAAAAAGAGGTCAAGTACCTTGCAGACATTGTGAGAGATGAGCTCCCTAGCACATCCTGAAAAGCATCTCCACAATTTTTCCCTGATGGGCATGTAGAAAAACTCAAGTGTTCCCAGATAGGCTCCAGCCCTCTTTTAGCTGTCACTGATCCAAAAGCATTTGTATCTCTCCTACTACCACCTCTTCTGTAAGCAGAGATCCTCCTTCACTGGAACAGAAGGTTCAGAAAATACCCAAGATTTTCAGCACACATTCACATATTCAGTGTTTTCACTAACCTTAACCCCCTAGCACCAAGAAAGCTCAGACTCTCTCCAACAACCTCCCCTGCAAAACAGCATTCGCACAGGAAACTCATGCGCAGGTCTTAATATTCTTGGTCCTACCCTTGACTGTTCTTGAGGCAGACCATAAACAGAAGTTATATAAAATGATATGCAGATGTGCAAATTATTTCACTGCATAATTTTCATAAAGAATTACTCATGGCATTCAGCGTATGCCACAGTGATAGTCATGTGAATGTGAACATCCATATGCTTGCAGAATCTAGGCCTTAAAACACAGGTCTTGGAAAGGTATGGAGTCTCAAGGGCACTTGCAACCTAATTAAGACTGAGAAAAGAATTCTGATCCTAAAAGACTGTTTTCATTTTCAGTAAGTTTTATCGAAAGATACACTTGAGAAGATGACATTTTCTTTTTTCTATATTTTTGGGGTTTTTTCCATTCTGCATATATCTATTTGGGTGTCATCTGAAAGAAGCTAATTGTGAAATGACCACAGTTTTCTTTCTGGAAGATCTTACATGTCCTGCTTCTATCTTCGTCATGAAGACTGAATGCCATGTATATCAGAATATATCTGTGAAGCTGCCATCAAATCAGATTAATTAATAACAGCAAGAAACCTCCATTTCTGTTCTGTTTTCTTCAATATGGTTGCAGAAATTGCCCTTTTCCTGACCTATATATGCTTATCTCTTATCATTCTTTATAAAATTTAAAGAGACCATTTTTTTCTCTTTTTTTTCCCATTCCTCAGAGTGATGCTGCATCACTAGTTGTGAAGTGATTTGGTGAGATGAAAAACAAAAAGCAAGAGCCCAGTGCATAAAGTTAATAGTTAATAGTTAATAGTTAATAGTTAGTTAATAGTTATCTCTGGATTTGGTTTATCACATGAGAAGCATAAACAGAGCCTTCACTTTTTGTTTCTCTCTCTGAATGGATATGCTGAACATTAACCATCTTTATAATATGTTCTCATCTGCAGGTGATTCTAAATACCTCAATTTTAAACTATCTTAAATGATTCAGTTTCATAATTTTTGGAAAATAATACTTGTTTGATTCAAAAATACAGAAAGGAGACTGATGTTCGATACTCTTCATGTAAAGAACGGAAAAAAATTCTTATATGACAGCTCTTCATATGCAATGCATTCCCAATAAAATTATGTTTGTCCACCAGCCCCATATGCTTACAGTGCCAGCCTCCATGCTCAGCCTTACAGAATTGTCATCCACCCTCTCTGGAATATGATGTACAGTGAGCAAAGGTTCAATAAACTTTCAGATATGAAAGGGAGTGTGAAGAAGTTGGGCGACAAATAGAAGTATCAGAAGGTAGAATAAATATTGCTACATGTCAGCAGCCTAACAATTGAATGTATAGCAAGAAATTTACGACAACAACTCTGGAAGAGAGAATTTGTTGCCCCAACTGGAAATAAATCATTCAACAATATGAAGAAATCAGAAAAATAAGAATGAAGAAGCTGGAGTCAGCAGAACCCCATTTATATCTAGCGGACATCCTGAAAAGCAGGGGTCCCAAAGCCTAGTGACAGCAAGAGACATCAACTACTGTGGCTTTTACTATCAAGATCTTTACCACAACTGCTTGCCATGTATTTTTCCACACCAGCAAATGAAAAGTTAGTTTGAAAAGTCATGTGGTAATAGTGCATGTACAGCCATTAAAATGGTGACAGCATCAATATTTTACATTTGTTCTTGCTTCAGGGGAATTGAGGGAGACACAAGAACACAACCACATCACTCAGGGACATGTTACCTCAAATCCATCCATTAAGTGGGCTGTGCTCAGTGGGTGACTGCAATTGCTGTTCTGCAGCTTCTAATCTGTGGCATTCAGACCACAGTTTCTCAGGGAACAAGGTCCCTGCCACTCCACACCAGGTCAGAGAGGGGACCCTTGCTCCAGCCAGTACCACTGCTCCAGATATCAGGTCTCATGTGGTGGCCTGGCCCCAATGGCTCCATTCTGGGCCCAACCTTTCGCATATTGTTGGAGACCCACTTATGTGTTCTCCACCTTTCCTGGTCTAATACAGAGTGATATTCACTCGTTTATACTTTTGTTATAAAAACCTGGATATTACCAGCAGCAGTATAACAAAATCAATCTATTTTTTGTTTGTTTTTAAGTCTTTATAAACCCACTCAGTTAAATGTGGGCAGATATAGTCAATACCTCATATGTTTGGGTTGTGTTTTCATGTAGGATTCGACCCATGGCAATCTTGTGTTATACAGGGAGCTTCAGTCAGAGATTTCTAGGTTATTTTACATTAATGCCAATGTAGCTTTGAAGAAAATAAGGGGATTATCCTGCAAAATTTGGATTTCTGTGTGTGTATGTACATGCATGTGTGTGTGTTTTCCTTGTTGCAGTTACATGATACAAAGGCTTGCTTATGGATTTCAATTCCAATGTAAAATTTTAGTAGTTGTTACCCTTTCACTTCTTTGGTGTGCACTCCTTTATATTAAAGTGGCTCTATAATTCCTAGTAAGTGTAGGCAAGCTGTTTAAAAGCTTTAGCAAAGTGGCATCTGCATGATTCTAATTCAAACAAATTCTAACAGGTAATTTGATGATACAAATACACAAAATGCATATATTTATATATTGCACAATAAATAAACCCCTTGTGTATCACAAATCTTCCTGTGTATTCATGATAGAAGTAACAAATACATTTCCTTTTTCATGAGGCTATTAATTGTTTCAGTGGAACTGCTCTCAGGAGAAAGGAGAGGTAGCTGAAAACTCCACAGTGATAGGTATGTAACCATGTTGCAACTCTAGGTCAGATCCCTCATATAAATTTAAGCTTCAGTGAAATCATGGGCAGTATGTCAATTTATATTTGCTGTTGATTTTTTTCTCCTGCTCATATTGTGAGATTATCCTTAAGTAATTTGTATTTGAGTATTCATGCAAGCTTACGTAAAGTCAAGTTCAGAATAAACTCTATGAAATTCTCCCTGAATATGCAGAACTATTGCCATTAGCAGCTGATAAACAGATATTTTAAAAAGACCCTTTTCTTCTTGACTAGTAGTAAGTACAGGTATATAAATTAATCTGATTTGATTTCAAATCCATACAAGTTTCTTGGGTTCAAAAAGTTAACTGAAGCACAGAAGTAATCAGACTCATATTGGCTTAAGTGATCATGAGCAAAAGCACAAAAAGAGTAGAGCAAGGAAAAACAGAGGATATATAAAACATAATTAAATTGAAAAGGAAGTAGTGAGGAAGAGATCAAAACCAAAATTGTTTTCTGCATTTAAAATTTTTTTTGATTTTTTAAAATTGGGTTCTTTTCAGAATCACAAGAACAAAATTTTATCCATGTTAATACCTCTTTGTGCTTCTGTCCTGTTAAAGACATTCTGAATAGGCTTTTGAAGCTTTTATTGATGAAAATGGTTCTCTGCAGTATGGTGGTAGGTGCTAGAGTGATAGCAGCTTATTTCTTCTCGGACCAAAAATACTGTGGGGGAGGAAGGAAAGCTGTCATTTACAATTCTGCTCATTCATTTCCAACACTGTTGTTAAAACACTGTGTTGGGATCTAAAAATTCAAACTGATTTTGTAATATTGACTAATTTTAATATTTTTGTAATATTAAATAATCACATACGATTTTTTCTAATTCCAGGGAAATGGGTGTTCACATTCCTTGTACTAACAATTGTGATTTAAAGGATTGAATAAAATGTAAAATTAAATGGTTTTTTATGTTATGACTAGTGTTTGCATTTTATTCAGCTCAGACAACTGCTTCAAATTGCATTCTCAGATGATACTCAAATACTACTCCAATACTGCATTTTCAGCCTTGCATTTCTCTATTTGGATTTTCTCCCCCAAGTTTCCCAGAAATTGTCTTTACTCAGGCTTCTGAAAGTCAAGCAGTTTACATTGTTGCAGTTCTCAGGCCCCTCAGCACTAGCACCCCTGCAAACATAACACTCCCAACTCTTCTCCGTTTCCTTCCGGCTATCTGACAAAACCTGATGGCTTTGGCTGCTTCGTGCTTTCCCTTTTATCACCTCAGATGTTTTGGATATTCTGCTATAAACCTTGAATTCCCCATATATTCTTGGTTTAAAGACCTGGTTTAGCTTGTAACTGTGCATATTTTTTTCTCAGTTTGTGGTTAACATAACCATTGATCACAATAGTCTACTACCTTTCTTAAATCAGCTATCCTCATTTTAGTCATAAAATAACAGTTCTAATATTTTAACAAGCAATTCCACCAGACTTTTCCTTAACCAGAGATGAAGCCTGCATCCAGAAGTGCATGAATCTGGAGGGAAGAAAGAACTAAAGCACGTATCTGTTATATGTCCCTTTAATGAAATTATGAGGCTTTACATTTCCTTGCAGGAAGAAAACAAGTCAGGGTTGAAATCTGCCACATACAGACTGCCATTTTATAATTTGGCTTCTGAAGGACTTTTCACCAAGCAGTCCTTACAGGTTTAGAGACAGGATGATAAGCTGTATTCACTCAGTGTATCTACTATATTCAGGATCAAACTGATTGCCATATCTGAAGTAAAGAAAGAATCCAACTCTCCCACATTCATAATCACTGGGATAATAAATGCCATTTCATACCTTGACAGCTTGATGAGGCTAGTCTTGAGGATTTCGTTTGTTGATTTTGCTGCCTTCACAGCGGAAACTATTCATTACTGTGTTTGGAAGATCAAAACTACATTTTTTAACAAATACACCATTCATTAAAAAAAAAAAAGAGTGTTCAAATCTGGCTTCAAGGCTTGCACTACATTTGGACTATCAGAATCCTTGAATATCATCTCTCTTGGTTACTCAAAATTTATTTTCTTTTTAAAAGTATATGACCTACCAAAAGAAGGAATAAGTGACATGAGTTAAAAAAAAAAAAAAAGGAAAAGAAAGGGAAAACCCTTACCAGATGAAAGCATTCAATCTGCCTTTGCTTTTTTTCCCAGTGTTTACTGATGTTTCCCACTATTTGTTCATATTGCAAAGTGTAAGCCAACACACTGAATAAGAAAACAAAGAATCAAAATTAAATACTCTATTATTATAACAAAAATTCAGGAACTTGAAAGAACAGCAAAGTGTTGATCTCTCAGAACAGCCATTTTACCTTCAGCAATGTAAACATTTATCTCTGCAGATAAATAAAAAGTTAAACTTATTTAGAAAAATAACATTTTGGAGCATGCTGCAATGGGTAATTACAAGAACCCAGGCACTTCAATGAGTCTGACAAGCTGTGACAAGGGAATTAAGATTTTTTTAAAAACTTAGAGTTCAAATATTTTATTGACACATATGAAGTCTTTGCAAAATAAGAAGTTATTTGGAAACACATTTAAGTATATTAGGTAGTATTGGTAGGGGTGGATAAAATTAGATGAACACCAAATATATTTTTATATCAAATTTAGGAAAAATGTTTCAGAAGAAGAGAGCATAATAAGACTACTTTCTTCAGCCATTTACTTGCAAAATAACATTTAATTCTTAAAGCTAAAGACATCCTTGTTATTTTCAGTGACAAGGTATAGCACAGGCTTTCAGTAAATTATTTTCAAGCTGCTTCTAGAGTTAACTATCAAATTCTATAAAAATCATGCACATTGTCTTGCAGGTTTTGAAAAGAAGTAAATGCAACATATGCAGGGAAAAAAAGAGAAGGCTTTCCTTTTAGACTTACTAAACATCACCACTGTGTGAGATTTTGTACCGAAACGGACACATACTAGATTTCTCCAATTTACCATACATGTGTAAAGCTAAACAATCATAATGCTGTGCTCTCTAAAATCCTTATTTTTGCTTTCCAAAGTAGGCCAGAATTTTCAAGAGAAATAATTATCATACACCTGGATCCTGCATTTATCTTTGATAATTCAGTTATATAATTTGACAGCTATGAGATAAATATTGATGAGAAAATGTTATCACAATTAAAAATATGGACAAAATGACATCACTGCAACATTACTTGGGAAATAAGAGTGTCATATACTGATTTTAAAAATAAGGTTTATTGGTTAGTTTGCTCATAAGAGAAAATACTCATATTTCTACTGACATGACAGTAAATCTAGATGTTGAGGCAGCCACAGAAATCTGGGAAGGGGTAGAATTTAGTTCAGGGAGTGTTAATGTGCCAAGGTCTCAAAGAGAAAAATGTGGCAGCAATAGAGATGGGCTTTTCTTTTAGTCTTGAAGATAAATCAGGAAACTACTACAGCTCCTAAGAAATTAAAATAAATTCCAGCCTTCCATTTGTAACAATTATCTTTGTAGCAAAGAAAATCTTGGAAGCTGTCACTCACTCTGTTTTCCTACTACTCTTTCTGCTACTTTCTGATGGGCAAATGCTAGTGCATACATAGAAAATAACTATATTTTTATATTTATGATAATTAGTTGCACAGAAGATATTTATTTTCAGTGCATAGTTTTTTGCTTGTTTTTAATGTATGTTTAGATAATGGAAATCATGCAGCAGAAGAACATTTTCTAAAGATATTAATGAATTTTGAGTAACACTGAGAGAGTCAGTGGAAATACTACAGTGACAAGAAACAATAGAATCTCTCCAGAGATGTTAAGCCGTGTGCAGAGCACATCTAAAGCACCCATAAAAACCTGTACATATAGCACAGTTCCATAAGAAAAAAAGAATACTAGTCCTATTGTGCGGTTAGAGATCAGAATAAACCTTATTCTCTCTGTAAAACATAGCTTCTTTGTCACAAAAAACAAATAAATCAATACACTTAATGAAAATGAAGCCTCTACCACAAGGCAGCTCATCGCTTTGGTTAAAGAGTAGCAGGAAGGAATTTAACATGGAATCTGATCACAAAACCTTCCATAAATAGTCCGCTTCCTAGCTCTGTATATTTAACAGAGTCAGAGGGGGTAAAGAAGGGGCTAATAAATAAATCCATGGAAGAACCAGTAGTTTTGAACAAGGGATAACAATGCTTGCTCAATGTTAAAGGCAAATTTAACAAACCAAGACTCTTGAATATTAAACTATATAGAAGAAGCCTGTCAACAGCTGGTCCACAGCTGGTATTAGTTAATGTACCTATTGTAATTTACAGAAGCTGAAACTGGCTGATATTGAATTCAGTTATGAGTTGGCTCTAAGGTTGGCCTAACCTCTTGGTTTCTGAATGTTCAAGCCAAATGCCTGACTGGATACTGTGAAACTACCTGTTCAGTCAGGAAAATTCCTATTCAGTTCCTGTACCTGGGACCTCAGAGGCTGTTTGGAAATATTCTCTCTATTCTGAAATGCAGAAATCTCAGAAGACTGATTTTTTTTTTTTTTTGACAAGGACTATATATATAATTTATGGCTACCTTTTTAATATTTTCCCTTTATGCCCAATACTTCAGAGGAATCTGCCACTACTAAGTTTTCTGTAGTGTCCTACAGATGCTGTCATTGTCTACTATTAAATATTTTTTAATCTAATCCTCAAAGTGTGTTGTTGCTACAGAAACCAGAAAACTGATATTAAGCTTGTTCATCCTTTAAAAAATTATTATTCTGATAGTTTTTATCACAAATTAGAAATCTCACTCTGAAGTCTACTAATACAATTTTTTTAAATTGTATATAGCAACAGCTTTATTCATTTTTTTCCCACTTCATTGGGGTTTTAGGTAGATTCATGAACTGATCCACTCAAAATCAATTGCACATTTGAAGCATAAGACAATGTACAATAAGAGTGTGAATGCAGAGAAATATTGAAAAATGCATATATTTTATGAAAACAATATCTTTGTAGTAGATATATTTATAAACTATGATTTACCTGAATATTTTTAGTTATTTGGCTTATTATTTATAGGAGAGACAAGCCAGATTAAGGGATGTATTTGAAGTATCTTTTCAGTGAATGTTTCAAGCTTGTGGATACGAACAAAAAAATTGTTATTGTCTGTAACTAATGAAACACAAGAGTTTCAGTACACAATAATGAGTGTCAGAATCAGAAGAGTCAGAGAAGCAGATTTATTAAAACTTTTTATTGTCTATGTATGAAGAAAGTGATTTATTAAACAAGTTCCTGAAGAACAAAAGGAAAAAAATGCCCATTCTCTTGAAATGCATTTTCCCTAGCCTCCCTAAGAACATATTTATAAACCTGTACAATAAATAGAAAAGGTAAGCAAAGAATAACATTAGAATGTGCACTTATAAAAAAAGAAAAAGAGTGCAAAAAATCTGGCCAGCTGGTCAAAAAGTAGAATTAATGTGCCTTTGTGTATCAGATTTGCAAGAATGCAAATATTGCAGCTTTTGGTCAGCTGGTTTAAAGATTAATTTCAAACAAGTTAATTATTTTCCTTAAGGAAATGGACTAATAATAAACAGGTCATAAGCATGAAAACAGGGCTGACTCTGCCATAAAAGCAGAATAGGTTGCCAACTAGAGCAGCAAAATATTGAGGGAAGCAAAATTAATTGTGAACATAGTTTGTGGGTCTGCAGATCTTTTTCCTCATTGTATTAAACTGCAAGTCGATTGGACTTGTGTGCAGTTGTATGGCTAAATCAGTAGATCAAGTGAATTTTATTTAAATGATGTTTTAAAACTACATTTATATCGAAAAAATCTTAGTATTATTATAAAATATAATACCAGCAACATAAATTTGTTTTAAAATACATCCTTACCTATCATACTACCGAGTTTCCTTTCACAATCTCCGAAATTTTTGCTTAAAAGAGGAGTGTTAAATATAAGACTTTGCCCCCAAGAAACCCAACAGACAAATAAACACAACAAAACCCCAACAATGAAATAAATTATTTGATAATTTCATCTTTGATTGCCTGTCTTCAGACATCCAAAAGGCCTCAAGCTATCAGAGCTTTGACTGACAATATCTTGTTTTGTTCCAAGTCCATTTGTCTATATCTGCCATTTGCCACATCCAATTTAAATTTTCATTATCCTGAATAATTTGGTATTGTAAATAAAACTTCTTGTCCCTGACTTTGTAGAATGTAGGTCTTGAACATCGACCTGATCTGATACACACACTAATAACTCAGTGCGGGTCTGAGTAGTGCAAACCTTACTTTATGATGCAGGATTTTGAGTAGTAACCTCAACGTAAGAAATACTGCATTGGTGTAGTTCAGACCATCAGGAAGGAACATAAAAAGAAAATTGATACAAAAAGGTACAATACTGTATGAGTTAAGGTATCCAGGAAACTGGCATCCAGGTTTCTGTTGTCTGAAGTGCAGATGGACTAGAACATAAATAGCACTGTGCCTTAGCCATAGAAACATCACCATTGCCTTGTAGCTGCAGTATTTCATTTACACTGCTGCCACGAGTTGTTGACAAAATGCCAGCAGTAATCTCGTGTTTCCAAGCTTTTTTATTATCTTCTAATTTGCTCTTTTTCTGTCTACTACCTTGAATTTTTCAACTTTTGTAATGGAAAGATGCACTTTGATCTATCAGCTGAGGTGCTAATTCCTAGTTTTCTTGGCGGACAGTGTTGGAATTCCATGTGAACTAAGACCAGCAACAGAGATGATGTAAAAGAAAAAAAAAAGTAACAAATGCAAATAAATTTACTAGACCTGAAATTGCCATATTACAAATTTATTACACCAGTAGCCTTTTCTGTTTCCTTTTATTGTCTGACTTTCATAAGATGGCACGTATTTGTACCTTTCAAACTGTCCTGAAAATCGTAAGCTTTACATGATTTAAGGGTGCTCAGTCTGCAAAACACTAGGAGTTGTCTTCTAAACTGCAATTGTAGAGCACTGCCACAGTACTGAAAATCTTTGATGAGGGCCCATACATGAAGGTGAACATATGTAAGGACACAGATTATTTGTCTGCATGTGGAAACTACAAGATGCACGAGAGGAGGGAGAGAATGATAGGAGGGAGGGGGGGAGGAAGAGAGGAAGGGAGGAAGGGAGGGAGGGAGGGAGGGAGGAAGGGAGGAAGGGAGGGAGGAAGGGAGGGAGGAAGGGAGG